>NC_047052.1:23187213-23490243 GCF_011762595.2 Tursiops truncatus
CCATATCCAGTGAAGTATCAAAGATCATTTGTTGGTATTTTCTTCATAAACTAGAAAAGCACATGTGGCACAAACTATTGGGAGACAATTTTCCATGTGTCTCTTGTGTTTCTTAACATCTCCTGAGTATTGTCATTAACTGCCTTTTTGTTCTAGGCTGTCTATTCAAGGATTTTGTACAGTACATAGTCTTTGAAGATACAGATAGTGTCTACCTCCAAAACAAAGGGGACATTTGTTTACTCTGCATTGTAACAAAGAGTAACGTTTCCTTTCAGAGCAAAGTTTGGGCAGGCTTATTTGCAGCTCATTATAAAAGATTTGCATTCCCTAAGCTTGAGGCTCTTCAGCTGTGATTCAGATCCACTCCATGCACTGCTCTACTTGGGACCCTCTGTTTTGCTTCACGGGACTTGGAGGGCAAGGAAAACTGCAAACTTGACAGTCATGCTGATTGCTGTGCCATGTAATGAAGTCCTGTGTCTCTGATCCAGGGGTCTCATGTCTTCTGCCAGCATCCATAAATCTACAATAGGCTAAATTGTTAGCTTTTAAGTAAGGTAAAATCTTAGACCTTTTACTGTTCTTGGGACACCCTGGTATAATTATGATTATGTTCTTAAAAATGAGTTAGAGAAAACAACCTAAATATCCATCAACTGATGAATGGTTAAATAAAATGTGACATATCCATATAATGGACTATTTATTCAGCCATAAAAAATGAAGCAATGTTATATACTACCACATGGGTGAACATGAAAACCTTGTTGTTGAAAGAAAAGACACATTTTTTTTTATAACTGTATTTATACGAAATGCCCAGAATAAGCAAATCCATAGAGCCAGAAAGTAGATTAGTGGTTGTTAATAGATTATATGAGGTGGGGAGGGGGGATTGGGACTGATGGCTAATAGGTACTGGGTTTCTCTTTGGGGTGATGGAAATATTCTGGAATTAGATGATGGTGATGGTTGTACAACATAATGAGTAGTTAAAAACCACTGAATTGTATACTTTGAAATAGTGAATTTTATATTATGTATTCTTTTTCTAAAATTAATTTTAATTTTCTTTTTTAAAAAATATTATTTATTTATTTGGCCACACGGGGTCTTAGTTGCACAGGATCTCTTAGTTGTGGCATGTGGGATCTAGTTCCCTGACCAGGGATTGAAACTGGGCCCCCTGCATTGGGAGCATGGATTCTTAGCCACTGGACCACCAGGGAAGTCCCTATATTATGTATTCTTTATTTCAGTAACAAAAATGTTGGAAAAGGGATAAGGGAAAGAGAGAGGAAGAGGAAGAGAAAAGGCTTTCCTGTTGCTGAAAGCCCGTGGCTTGGGGCTAGCAGACATGGATTTGAATCCCAGATCTCGTTTTTAGCATTAGCACCAACTTCATCAGCTCTCTGCCTCATTCTCCATATTTTATAAATGTTCAATATATTACCCACTCACAGGCCCATTGTGGAGAATAAACAACATGTGAGAATGCCTTAATGGCCGACCCAGAGTTGATGTTCACTAATTGGTAAATATAAATATGACAGTGGCAACAATTTCTTCAGAAAAGAAATAAAAAGAAATACCAAGCTAACCCTCTGTGATGTGCCACCGTATGCTTACAAGTACAAAGCTAGGGCTACAGTGCGTCCACTATGGTTATTGTAGAAATATTTCTCCTACCAACACTTAAACAATATTTTTGAAAATTATTTATTTATGTTTCTACAAGTAATTGGAAGTATCCTTCCTCTTGCACAGTTCTATAGTAAGAATAATACATTGTCAACAGAATTTACATGCAAGTAATTTCTTAGTGTACTTTAGTGGAGAGATGTTGGATAATTAAATCATACTGAGAATATACTTCTAATAGCTTCTCTGGCTGTGGACCATGCTCATTTGTGGGGTTTTTTTTTTTTTACAATGTATAAAATGTTCATTTTATTTTTATTTTTTAAACATCTTTATTGGAGTATAATTGCTTTACAGTGGTGTGTTAGTTTCTGCTTTATAACAGAGTGAATCAGCTATACATATACATATATCCCCATATCTCTTTCCTCTTGCATCTCCCTTCCTCCCACCCTCCCTATACCACCCCTCTAGGTGGTCACAAAGCACCGAGCTGATCTCCCTATGCTATGCAGCTGCTTCCCACTAGCTATTGGTTTTACATTTGGTAGTGTATATATGTCCATGCCACTCTCTCACTTTGTCCCAGCTTACCCTTCCCCCTCCCCGTGTCCTCAAGTCCATTCTCTAGTAGGTCCTGTGGTATATTGTTTTTTTGTCAAGGTGACAATATAAGAAAGCCTCGTTCTATAAAAACAGTTTTCATTGCTTCCTTAGAATAATGACTTTTTTTTCACTGATAAGACTAAGATTCTTTGATGGAATGTATTTCATGAAGGTTAAGCATTACTGGAAGGAAAGGATAGCAAAAAGTAGTTAGTGTTATATGGTGGGACATTTTAATAAAGAATACCTGAAGTCATTAAGATACTGACACTGCATACATTCTCATCATTACATGAAGCTAAGCCAACTTCACCCACCTTCATTCTGAATGAAGCACATTTTTTACACAGTTGTGGAAATCCTAAATGGGCCTTAGCCAATCAGTGCTTTTAAAATATTTAGACATTATTTGAGAGTATCATAGATGGTAGTTATTCTTCATGGCATTTGGGATGAGGCCATCAGAATCCACTCCTTTTTTTCCTTGTAACACCATAGAGAAGAGCAAGAAAGTGGTGAGTGAGAAAAAGATAAGAATGTGATGTGCCTGGTTAGCAAAGGTTGAGATAAAGAGCATCAGCGGACTTTAAAAGATGCAGAGGGCAAGAAAGATCAACATGTGAATCAGAAGTTGTGGGGGAAAAAAATAAAAAATTTTAGAAGGTGAGGAATATATTTCTGTTTTTTCTCTGGCTATTCTCATTCAAATCCCCTTTCTATTTCCAAGACCCCCTTTCTATTCATCCTCTGTCCTTTACCTATTCCATTTTCTCTCCTCTCAGTGCCTCCCAAGTTACCCTATGCTGTCCTTGTTTCTCTACATATCATTTCTCACCATATAGTCTCTTCTTTCTGTTCCACAGCTATTGCTTCAAGCCAATTTCCCAGATTGGATCCAGGGGCCCAACATCTCGCTTGGGAGTGTCCAGGCAGGGGCCCAAGCTGGACGCAGTCAGGAGAGAGGGGCGTGGGCAGGGACTCCATCCATACCTTCTTCAGCTCAGTGCTGCTTGAATGCAAGCAGCCCTTGGGGCTGTAGGAAAGGTCCTTGGAGAGAGTTGTTCTGTGTCAGTTATAAATGCTGTCTAGGCCTTGGCATTTCAGTCCCTTGTGCAGTGAATGCAGACCCTGACGCAGTTCCAAATATACTGAGTTGAATGAATGCAGTGTCAAAAGATGAAGCAGCTGCTTGGGAAAAGCCTTTGTGCCTTGGTGCATGTGTTCCAACTACACGTAAAGACTTACTTTCTTAGCTGATGTGCCAAAGTCCTTTCACCCAGCGCATATTGTAAAAGTCTGAGAGGCAAGATTTTTTTTTAAGGTACTACTAAAAATTTTAGTAGATTTATATTTATTTTTAATAATTGTTTTCTATATTGCAAGTGAAAATGCTTTTGCAGTTAGGGTAGAGTATTTGTTTGTGAGGGCTATTGTAACAAAGTACCACAGATGTGGTGGCTTAAACAACAGAGAAAATTTACTTTCTCACAGTTCTGGAGGCTAGAATCCAGCATCAAGGTGTCAGCAGGATTGGTTCCTAGTGAGTCACAAGGGAATGATCTGTTTCTCCTTGGCTTATAGATAGCTTTCTCCCTGTGTCTTCACATTGTTACCCTCTGTACATGTCTGGGTCCAAATTTCCATTTCTTATAAGGCAAAGAGTCATTTGATTAGGGCCCACCCTAATGATCACATTAGGTCACATTCTGAGGTACTAGGAGTTAGGATTTCAACATAGGAATTTCTGTGGGGGAAATAATTCAGCCCATAACAGGTAGTGATATCAAATTTCATTTTAAATACATTTAAATAAAATTTTATTCAAAATTATTAAGTAAGAATTAAGTAAACATAAAGCACATTTATCCCTGTCAAAAAAACACTAAATAAGGAATAGTTCCTCTCTCTAATATTTCAAAAATCAGAAATGCAGGGGAACACAAGTAATGAAAATTTTGGACATACTGATTTAGTGAAATGTAGTAGTTAAAGTTGACTCAATGCCTGAAATAGTGCCTGGCCCATAGTGGGCAATCAATCAGTTTGTTGAATAAAGAGATCTGTTGGGGTGAGATGGGGAGAAACTAGTGAGGATAATGCTGAAATTAGGAAAAAGTGTTCTGAAATAGAAAAAAGTTGACTTCATTCAAAGACCTTCAATTCACGCTCAAAGAGGAGTCATATCATGTATTCATAAGATGTGAATCCTCTTCACTGAGCTAGATATTAGGAATAAAGAGCTAGATATTAGGAATAAAGAGGTACAGTTTTTAAAAAATTAAAAAGTTGTGTTTCCTGTCTTTGAAAGCTTTCCAATCTAGTGGAGGAGAAATAGGCTTTGATAGAAGTTAATGTAGTCTACTTAGAGGGGACAAGCATGGAGATCACTCTTTAAAATATTTATCCCATTAAAATGCAAGACCCCTACCTCCTAGAAGCAGACATTTTATGTTGTTATAGTCCATGTTAAACATAGGATCGATAGTGAGAGACACCAGAGGGCATTTATTCCCAGAATCTCAGCCTTGCTTTATCTCTTTTGGTGAATGCCTTCTTCCTGATATAACTAGAGATGCCTCCTCATCACTGTATTTTTGTCCCTAGAATTAAATGACTTTAACAGGGCTGCAGGACGCAAGAAAAGTAATACAAAAATCAATGTCTGTTTATATATTTGCAATTGACATTTAAATTACAAAAATGGTACCATTAACAATAGTCATAAACATGTGAAAATAGTCAAATACTCATTAGTAAGTAAATGCTAGTTAAGACCGCAAGGATGTATTGTTACTAACTGACTAGAATGGATTAAAAAATAACAGCAGCCACCAAACAAGAACAGAAATAAAGCTGAAAATATCAAGTGCTGGTGATGATGCTGACCAACTTGAACTCTAATACACTGCTGGTGGGAATTCAAAATGGTATAGTCACTTTGGAAAACGATTTGAGGACTTCGTTTAAAGTCATACATAACTAATTGTCCATTGCTGGATGAATGGATAAAGAAGCTATGGTACATTTCACAATGCAATATTACTCAGCCACATACACACAAAAGAAATCCTGCCATTTGCCACAACATGGATGGATCAGGAGGATACTAAGCTAAGTGAGATGTCAGAGAAAAGAAAATACCATGTGATCTCACTTATACGTGGAACCTAAAAAACAAAACAAAACAAAGACAGACTCATAGATGCAGAAAGAAAGCGAGTGGTTGCAGTGGTGGAGGGGGAAGTGGATGAAGGAGACTGAAGTACAGAGCTCCAGTTATGGAATAAATAAGCCAGGGATGTAATGTACAGCATAAGGGATGTGGTCAGTAATATTGTGGTGACATTGTATGGGGACAGATGTTTGCTAGACTTACCGTAGTGATCATTTCATAATGTATGCAAATGTAAAATCACTATGTAGTGTACAGATGGCCAATAGGCATATGAAAAGATGCTCAACAATGCTGATTATTAGAGAAATGCAAATCAGAACTGCAGTGAGGTACCATCTCACACCAGTCAAAATAGCCATCATTAAAAAGTCTATGAATAGTAAATGCTGAGGTAGTGTGGAGAAAAGGGAGCCCTCCTACAGTGTTGGTGAGAATGTAAGTTGGTGCAGCCACTATGGAAAACGGTATGGAAGTTACTCAGAAAACTAAAAATAGTTACCATATGATTAGCAATCCCACCCTTGGGCATATGTAGGGAAAAAACTTTAATTCAAAAAGATTTATTCACTCCAATGTTTATAGAAGCACTAGTTACAATAGCCAAGACACGGAAGCAACCTAGATGTCCGTCGACAGATAAATGGATAAAGAAGATGTGGTATATATATACAATGGAATGCTACTCAGCCATAAAAAAGAATGAAATAATGCCATTTGCAGTGACATGGATGGACCTAGAGATTATCATAGTAAGTGCAGTAAGTCAGAAAGAGAAAGACAAATATATAATATCACTTATATGTGGAATCTAAAATATGATACAAACAAACTTATTTACAAAACAGAAACAGACTTACATAGAAAACCAACTTACGGTTACCAAAGGGGAGAGGGGGTGGGAGGGATTAAATTAGGAGTTTGGAATTAGCAGATACAAACTACTATATATAAAATAGATAAACAACAAGGTCCTACTGTATAGCACAGGGAGCTATATTCAATACCCTGTAAAGAATCATAATGGAAAAGAATATGAAAAAGAATATGCATATATATGTATACCTGAATCACTTTTCTGTACACCAGAAAGTAACACAACATTGTAAATCAACTATGCTTCAATTTAAAAAAAACGAAAATTGTTATCTTCAAGGTGCAGACTTGGGAAAACCCCAAATCTTGATTCTCAGTAAAGTAGAAATATGTTAAAAAATCACTATGCAGTACACCTGAAACTAGGTTAGTATTGATGCCAACTATATTTCCATTAAAAAATTGATAACAACAGCAAAAAAAATTAAGTGAAGCATACACGTAACATACTACTGAGCAATTCCATTCCTAATTGTTTAACCAAGTGAAATGAAAACATATGTTCACATGAAAACCTGCATGCAAATGTTTCTAGAGCTTTATTCATAATTACCAGAAACTGGATAAAACCCAAATGTCTGTCAACTGGTGAAAGTATAAAAATAAAATTTGTAGAATATCATTCAGTGCAGTGCTACTGCGTGATCAGTCAGTCAACCAATAAGGACAGTACTACTGGTGTACACGATAACAAGGATGAGTTTCAGATGAATTGTGTTAATGGAAAGAAGGTGGACTCTAAACATGGCTGTACTGTATGACTCTCTTCATATGACCTTCTTGTAAGGACAAAACTGTATGGAAAAAAAATTTGTGTTTGCAGAGGTTAGAGATGAGAGGAAGGGTTGATTACAACTGTGCATAAGGAATTTTTTGAAATGATGGACTGTTCTATACCTAGATTGTTTACGGAACTGTATAAGTTTGTCAAAATTCATAGAACTTTAGAGTGAATTTTACCATGTGTAAATTATACCTAAAATAACCTGACTTAAAACAGTTAAAGTACTAAAATTATCTGGCAAATTAGATAAAAAGGAAAAAAAAAAGAGCATGCCACATGTCAAAGGACATAAACAAGCATTTCACAAAAGAATAATTAAGAGCAAATAAAAATTGTTCACCTTCATTAGTAACTGGATAAGCTTAAAAATTAAAATAATATCTGATTTATCTTACCATATCTGGTTCATCTTCTGCAAAATATATATTTTCATACTTCTATAAAGGGCATGAAATTAGTTACAGTGCTTAAATGGGGCAATACAGCAATATGCGTCATAATTCTAAATTATATAGATATTTGGACCCAGAAGAATCAAGAGAAAAGTAGGTATAAATTTTAAAAATCTATTAATAAAGATATGTATTCTAATAGGAAAAATTGGAAAAACTTTGAAAGTTCAAAAATAAGGGCTAGGCAAAATTAATTGAATGTATTTATAAAGTGGGATAAAATATGGACATCAAAATGAGAGTGTTTGTATATATAATATATATATTATATGTATATAGTTGTTACTTGTTGATGTGGAATATCAGGACACATTGCAAGTAAAATTTCAAAAAACAATAATGCATAAAATATCATTTTAAGGCACATATTTATAATTATCCTTTTTTATACCACTATCTATAGTTTCTCATACATTTGCAATATATACCATGAAAAGATATTCTAATGGTACATATTGTGTTGTTTTCTCAATTTTGATTTGCAATATATTTTTGAATAATTTCCTGCATTGTTGTATCCTATTTGTAGGATATAAAATTGGATCCTGGTGTACAATCATAACCATTAAATTAAGTAAATAAAATATGGCCGGAAAGAAACTAGAAGGAAGTTCTCCAATTACTTATCTCCAGGTGATATAATAAAGAAAATATTGGACACCTGTCTCATTGTTGACATGTAATATGTGAACACAGACACACATACACACTAACAAACTATGGGAGAAGAAAAAAAATAACATGATGATTAGATTTTCACTGAAGTTTTATTTTAGTGTATATGTTGAGCATGTTTACTGCAGTTCACTAGATTCCAGAACCAAGTCCTTAGAGTATTTAGTATTTGTGACCTCAGACAAGCTACATCTCGTCCTCATTATTCACACATTCCATATTTGCGTATTTACCCACGTGCTCCCAGCTGAGGTTGAACAAGGAAATGCTCTACCTTCTTGTTTCAGCTTTCATACTGTAGTAAGTGTCTTTTTCATGGTCTATTTAGTGCCACCTTTTTTTGTATTTTTGTGCTTTTTGTTGATAATTTTGCTGTTTAAAATGCCCCGAAAGCATGGTACTGTAGCACTGTCTGCAGTTAGTAAGGACAAGAAAGCTGTGATACACCTTACAAAGAAAATACTTGTGTTAGATAAGCTTCACTTAAGCATGAGTTCTAATGCTGTTGGCCATAATAAGGTCAGTGTTAATGAATCAACAATATATATTAAATAAAGTGTCTTTAAACAGAAACACATAAAATAAGGATATTTACTGATTGGTCTACAGAAACATTGTTATCAGAGGCTCACAGGAACAATTCTCCTAGGGGCAATGGTTCAGTTTGCTAATTCAGTGTTCGCACAGATGTTACAGGACATAACTACTGCAGATAACATGAATTGACTACATTTTACTTCAAAGTGTCAGTTTTTTGATAATAAAAATTCCCTGATAATAAAAATGTCCCTGTGGGAACTAGATGTAATAACATATTGGAAGCACAAGATTTAATTAATAAATTATACCTCCAGTGTGAAGGAAGAAAAACATGGTGCTGGTGAGTGGGGGGTAGTAGCAGGGGTAAGAAAGAAAAGGCAGAAGTACTCTTTTTTGAAGAGGTAGGTAGGGAGGAAAGGGAATCACATGTGACCTGTGTAACTCATTCGAATTAGCTAATTACCTCGTTAGTTCAGTGGTTAAGGAAATGGCTAATTGTTTTTTTAGTGTTGTAGGTGTGAAAAAATCAGACTTGTGCACTTAGTCAATTTTAAGTATATGCTTAAGACACCCAGTCTTAAATACATGGCATTGCGCTACTCTGGCAGAGGTGGAAATGGCAGTTTGGTTCTTAAGAAAAAAATTAATTCTATAATACATAGAGGAGCTTTCAAACATCATCATCTTGTAGAACCAGTTAATCTTGAGGACGAATCTTTATGATATGTAATAGATTCTGTAATTTATGCTACCACATCAGAATCTGGAAATCTGAACAGTTTTTCAAGCTCTCTAAGTTGTTGTTAAGGATCAAAGTTTTAAAACCATGGAAAGTGTAAATATAGACACAGAATGTGTAATTCAATTATCTTAATGTAGGAAGTGGGATATGACAAGATTTCAACATGTTTTGAATGAGTGAAGTGTTATGATAGGAGTATGATCAAAGGGGACCTGGATTTCCTAGGAAAGAAAAATGGCCAAGTGGTTCAGAAATCAAAGAAGCTAAAGGAACAGTGAGGAAGAGGAGGAGGTGACACCTGAGTTGACACTTGATGGGCGAGGACCAGTTAGGTTGATGGAGAAATGTCAAGAGACTTCCTGGGAGATGGAACAGCTTTTGCAGAAATATAGAAAGAAAAAGAGAACTTGTCATGTTGGTAGTAATGAAGCATTGCCCAACTGGAACATAAGGTGGGAATTGGTGATTTTTGAAAGATAATCCTACAGAGAGGCGGTGATGAGATCATAAAAGGTGTTAAGGAGTTATGGGTTTAAGAATTCAACAAAAAATGAATTAAGGGATCGTCTTAATTTAATCAATACTCAATACATACTGAGTGCTTAGAATGTGTTCAATATTGTGCTAAATCATAGCACAAATGATTTAGCACAATATTGTGCAAGTTGTCACCTCGTCCTGGTGGAAAGATGCTGTTGTTAAAGGAATAAATAAAATACAGATATATGTATAGTGCTATGAATGAAAGGAGGGTTTAATGATAGAAAATATAAAGAGCCATATGCCAGACCAAAAGTTTGCCAGCCCAAAGGCCTATGAAATGACAAGGTCAAGGTTTGGTATTGTTCTAGACCTAGAATGGAGGACACCAAGCATAGAGCAGGGAGGAGGGGTAACCAACAATGTCCAGGAGTTGGAAGAAAATAGATCATGCAGTTCTTTGTTGTTCTAGGATATATTCTGACCAAGTCTCTTTGTGCAACACTATAAAATAAAAGCACTTTATAAAATCAGAAAAGCATTTATATTAGCAAAAGTACCCTAGGGAATCATTTGTTCCCTTTCTACATGGTATCAGTGTTGTTGGGAAAGATACTCTTGAGAGATGTCAAATCTTAGTCTTCCATATGGGAAAAACACTTCATGAAAATAAATTGCTATTCGTTGTAAGTGACCTCATTGTCCGTTATCTCTTCATATCTCTGAAGTGCAATATGTAACTTGTCTTTCAGGGATTGCTATGGTAAATACACGTTTTTCATTGAATACAAGACTAAAATGATGCTTCTAGCAAGTGTTAACGTTATTGGGTTGGGGGAACATTGTTTTATCTTTTTTTTTTTTTTTTTTTGAACTTTGTTCTTACAGAGCCAGCTGCCCCCAGACTTGATTTTTCCTTTTCTCACCTGTATGCACTAACTTTTGGAGCAAGTTCCTTTCTCTCTGTATTTGAAATGAAAAGTTGGTGATATCTTTTCAACTCAAATTAATAGTGTTGAAGAGTAATCAGGATGAAGGTTACATGAAATTTCACTGGAAAAAAATTACTAAGTCTAGAGAGAACATTTTTGTTCTGTTTTCAGTAATAAGCACATTCTAGCCAAAAAAACAGAAGTGGGAATTTCTGCAAGAGACACTCCATCTGCACTCACAGAGATCTTTGAAAGGGCCCTACACTTGACTCCAGCCCCTCCCAGTCACAGTCCAAAGGCAGTCCTGCAGGCCCAGGGATCCAGCAGGAGGTACTCCTGTCTGCATGTTAGAAAATCCTGAAATGGTCCTGTACTTGTCTTCAACCCCTTCAGCCACAGTCAGTTATCAGGCTAGCCTAACCAGGGTCCTAGCAGGAGACATGCCCATCCATGCCTCTAGAGCCAGGACTGCAGATCTCAGTCCTGGCTCTGGACCCTGAAATAGCCCTGGGACCCAGTTCCAACACTCTCAGACATGATTCAGTGCCAGTCCTGCCACCACAGTGACCTGGCAGTATCCCTCCAAGGAATCTGGAGGAAGCCAAATTTGTCTGCACATCTGGTAATAAGCCAGCTGTCTGAGGACTGAACTGTGGACCCTGAAGTAGACCCTTGACCCAGTGCTACCCCTTTGAGTGGACTCAAAGACAAGTCAGTTGAAATTCGCCAGTTAGAGGAACAAAAGGTAAAGAATGAAGAAGAGTGAAGAAAGCCTATGTGAATTATGAGACGATATTAAGCAAACTAATATTTGCATCATGGAAATCCCAGAAGGAGGACAGAGAAAGGGGCAGAAAGCTTATTTGAAGAAATAATATCTAAAAACTTACCAAATCTTGGTAAAGATGTGGATATACAGGTACAGGAAGCTCAAAGGGCCCCAAGCAAGATCAACCCAAAGAAAGTACTCCAAGGCACGTTATAATCGAAATGTTAAAAGTTGAAGAGAATTATGAAAGCAGGAAAAAAAAAGCCTTATCACATGCAAAAACCTTTCAGGCCAAGAGGGAGTGGCATGATAAAAAGAGAGCAATACAATAATAATAGGGGACTTCAATGCCTAGTGCCTCACTTTCAACATTGGAAAGGTTATCCAGACAAAAAAATCAATACGGAAACAGTGGATGTACACAACTGTTGACCAGAAAAGACCTGACAGACATAAAGAACGTTCCATCCAACAATATAGAGTACATATTCTTCTCAAGTGCATATGTAACATTCTCCAGGGTAGATCATATGTTGGCCCACAAAGCAAGCCTGAACAAATTTAAGAAAATTAAAGTCATATCAGGTATTTATGCCAAACACAATGGCCTGAAACTAGAAATCAATAATAGGAGCAATACTGAAAATTTCACAAACGTGGAAATTAAGCAGCACACTCTTGAATAACCAATGGTCAAAGGAGAAGTTAAAAGGACAATAAAAACATATTGTGAGACAAAGGAAAATGAAAACACAGCATCCTAAAACTTAGGGGATACAGCAAAAGCACTTCTAAAAAGGAAGTTTATGAGAAATCACAGCAAGATCTGTTTTGACCCACATCCTAGAGAAATGGAAATAAAAATAAACAACTGGAACCTAATGAAACTTCAAAGCTTTTGCACAGCAAAGGAAAACATAAATAAGATGAAAAGACAACCCACAGAATAGGAGGAAATATTTGCAAATAATGCAACTGACAAAGGATTAATCTCCAAAATTTACAAGTAGCTCATGCAGCTCAATAACAGAAAAAGAAACAACCCAGTCCAAAAATGGGCAGAAGACCTAAATAGACATTTCTCCAAAGAAGATATACAGATTGTCAACAAACACATGAAAAGATGCTCAACATCACTAATCATTAGAGAAATGCAAATCAAAACTACAATGAGGTATCACCTCACATCAGTCAGAATGGCCATCATCAAAAAATCTACAAACAATAAATGCTGGAGAGGGTGTGGAGAAAAGGGAACCCCTCTTGCACTGTTGGTGGGAATGTAAATTGATACAGCCACTATGGAGAACACTATGGAGGTTCCTTAAAAAAATAAAAATAGAACTACCATACGATCCAGCAATCCCACTACTGGGCATATACCCTGAGAAAACCATAATTCAAAATGAGTCATGTACCAAAATGTTCACTGCAGCTCTATTTACAATATCCAGGTCATGGAAACAACCTAAATGTCCATCAACAGATGAATGGATAAGGAAGATGTGGCGCATGTATACAATGGAATATTACTCAGCCATAAAAAGAAATGAAATTGAGTTATTTGTAGTGAGGTGGATGGACCTAGAGTCTGTCATACAGAGTGAAGTAAGTCAGAAAGAGAAAGACAAATACCGTATGCTAACACATATATATGGGATCTTAAAAAAAAAAAAAAATGTTCTGAAGTACCTAGAGGCAGGGCAGGAATAAAGATGCAGACGTAGAGAATGTACTTGAGGACACGAGGAGGGGGAAGGGTAAGCTGGGACAAAGTGAGAGAGTGGCATAGACATATATACACTACCAAATGTAAAATAGATAGCTAGTGGGAAGCAGCTGCATAACACAGGGAGATCAGCTCGGTGCTTTGTGACCACCTAGAAGGGTGGGATAGGGAAGAGATACGGGGATATATGTATATGTATAGCTGATTCACTTTGTTTTAAAGCAGAAACTAACACAACATTGTAAAGCAATTATATTCCAATAAAGATGTTTAAAAAATTTTTAAAAAGGAAGTTTATAGAGATAAATGGCTATATTAAGAAAAACTAGAGACCTAACATAAGCAACCTAACTTTATACCTCATGGAATTAGAAAAAGAAGAACAAACTAAGCCCAGAGTCAGCAGCAGGAAGGAAAGAATAAAGATTAGAACAGAAATAAATAGTGACTAGAAAGACAATTAAAAAGTAGCAGTTAGTTTTTTAAAAAGATAAAATTGGCAAACTTTAACTAGACTAATAAAAAGAGAGAGATGACTCAAACAAAATAATAAATGAAAGCGACATTGCAACTGACACCACAGAAATACAAAGGATCATAACATTCTACTCTGAACAGTTATACAGCAACAAATTGGATAACCTCAAAGCAATGGACAAAGTCCAAGAAATAGACAACTGACCAAGAATGAATCATGAAGAAATGGAAAATCTGAACAGACCAAAAATGACTGAGGAGATTAAAGCAGTAATTAAACACCTCTCAACAAAGAAAAGCTCAGAATCAGATAGTTTCTCTTGGGAATTCTACCAGTCATTTAAAGAATCAATGTCAATCCTTCTCAAATTTGTCCAAAAAAACTGAAAAGGAGAAACACTCCCAAACTCATTTTACATGGCCAGCATTACTGTTCCAAAGCCAGATAAGGACACTGCAATAACACAAAATTACAGGCCAATACCTTTGATAAATATAGAAGTAAAAATTCCCAAGAATATACTAGCAAGCCAAATTCAGCTGCACATTAAAAGGACCATAGACCATGATCAAGTGGGAATTACCCCTGAGATGCAAGGGTGGTTCAGTGTAAACAAATTAATAAATGTGATACACCACAGTAATATAATAAATGATAAAAATAACGATCCTCTTAATAGGTGATGAGAAAGCATTTGGCAGAATTCAACATCCTTTCATGATAACAACTCTCAACAAATTGGGTATAGAAGGAAGAAACCTCATCCTAGTAAAGACCATGTAGAACAGACTCACAGCCAATAACATATTCAATGGTAAAAGGTTGAAAGCACTTCTTCTAAGATCAGAAACAAGACAAGGGCATCTGCTCTCAGCAATTCTATTCAACATAACTATTGGAAGTCCTAGCTAGAGATATTTGCCAAGTAAAAGAAAAAGCATACAAATTGGAAAGGAAGAATTAAAATTGTATCTATTTGCAAATAACATGATTTTATATGTAGAAAGCTCTAAAAACTCCATGAAAAAACCATTATAATTAATAAACTCATTAACGTTGCAGGATACAAAGTCAACATACAAAGTCTGTTGCATGTATATACACTAACAACAAATTATTTGAAAAAGAAATAATTCCATTTACAACAGCATAAAAAAGAATAAAATACTGAGGAATAAATTTAACCAAGGAGGTGAAAGATCTTCACATTGAAAGAATTTGGAGAAGACTCAAACAAATGGAAAGATACCCTATGTACATGAATTGGAAAAATTAATGTTGTTAAAATGGCCGTAGTAAACCAAAACCATCTGCAGAGCCAACGCACTGAATCAAAATTCCAATGGCAATTTTTAGGGAAATAGAAAAAAAAAACAAACAACCCAGGACTTCCCTGGCTGTTCAGTGGTTAAGACACCACACTTCCACTGCAGGGGGCGTGAGTTCGATCCCTGGTTGGGGATCCTGCATGCTGTGTGGAGCAGACAAAAATAAATAAATAAAAAGAAAAAGAAACCCTAAAATTTGTTGGGACAGTAAATGACTTTGAACAGCCAAAACAACTTTGAAAGAAGAGCAAAGCTGTAGGAATCACATTTCCTGATTGTAAACTATAATATAAAGCTATAATATTCAAAACAGTATGGTAGGGCTTCCCTGGTGGCGCAGTGGTTGAGAGTCCACCTGCCGATGCAGGGGACACGGGTTCGTGCCCCAGTCTGGGAGGATCCCACATGCCGCGAAGCGGCTAGGCCCGTGGGCCATGGCCACTGGGCCTGCGCGTCTGGAGCCTGTGCTCCGCAACGGGAGAGGCCACAGCAGTGAGAGGCCTGCGTACTGCAAAAAAAAACAAACAAAAAAAAACCAGTATGGTAATGGCATAAGAATAGAAATATGGACCAAGAGAACAGAATCAAAAGCCCAGCAATAAACCCATTCGTATATGGTCAACAAATCTGACTTTCAAGTAAGCTATGTACAGAAGAGCATCTACATTCACACTGCTATATGAGGCAGTTTGGGTGATATAAGCATGAATTATTTTCTATACTTTGTAAAGTTGACCACCCTTCCTTCCTTCCTTCTTCCCTCCTTCCCTTTCTCTCTCTCTGTCTCTCTCCCTCCCTCTCCCTTTCCCTTCCCTCCCCTTCTCCCTCTCTCCCTCTTTCTTTCCTTCTTTCCAATAGTGGAAGAGATGTACGGTAGATAAAATTAGAAAAATGTAAAAGGACTCAAACCGTGAACAAGACCTAGGAGCTTTGCAGAAGGGGGTGTGCAGGCTATATAATTTGGAAGAATTTCATGATCTGGAAGGTTTTTCTAGTTATTTCTCCTGAGATGAACCTTTAGTAAAAATGAAGAAAAAGCTTTCCAGTAGCAGAGAGCCTGTGAGTGTGATGGAATGGTCAAGATTTGGGGCTTTAGAGGTCTGCTAGGAACCCTAGTTCTACCACTGTCTTAGAAAATTTGTGTAACATTTCTGTGGTTTCTCATTTGAAAATAAAAGTAAAAAATTACAAGTATATATTGCATAAGTTATGAGAATTCTATTTCCTGATTAATGCTTATTTACCTTGAAAGCTTAGCTTAAACATCATTTATTCAGACAAATCTTTGACCAGTGTGTTTTGTTCTGTGAATATATCTTTATTTTCTCTATAAATAACTCTGTCATGAGATTTCACATGCTAGTGATTATGTATTTATTGTCCCTCTAGTTAGACAGTGAAACTCTATCAAGGAAGGTTCATGCCTATCTTCATATAGGATGCTGGCCCCTAGCACAGGGCCTGGCACTTGAATCATTTGTTGCTGATGGCTATTCTCAGAAACCATTTGGTGGGCATGCCACATTGTCAGAGGGAAGAATAAGTCCCTTTCAGGCAGTGCTGGCCTGAAGTCCAGGATAAATCAGTCTAAAATATGAATCTATCTGAATTTTCAGTGAAAGAGCAATAAAGCGTCATCTTACGGAAATTTATGACACCAAATGGTAGCAAAAGAAAGTCAAGTGAGGGATTGTCCAGGAACTGTGGGAAAAAAAGATCCTCAACTACTTTTCCAAACAGCCTCGGAGAATTAAAAATAACAAATCAATGTGCAACACTACTGAAATCAAAACTTGTGTCCCCATAAAGATAAATGCATTGCAAATCACTGTCTATAAGCTGGATTCAGGTCTATGAGAAACATGTCTAATGCCTCAAACTCATAAGAAAAAAAAAAGAAGAAATGTGACGTATATCTTTTTCAGGTATGCTTTATGATGTATGGCAAGGAGGCAGTCGTATCTGTCTAAATATATCAGAGACTAGAGCTTGGTGACATTTTTCTGTTAGAGGCAATTCATTACTACTTCCCTGCAATAGGAAAGCATTGCACGATTGGCATCAGAAATGTTTTAGGGACTTGAGAGATTGATTGATGGTGCCATATTACAGCAACTAAGTATGTGCTATGAAAAAAAAATAAGGTGCATAACTGTCTAATGTCTGAGGGTTATAAATACTATTAAATAAAATAAAATTTTGAGATGATAGAAAGGTTGTGATGAAGAGTAATGAGATGAAGTTGAGAGATCAGAGATACCTCTACCTGGAAACATATTCCGGCAACTGTCTTCCTGGGTGTATTAGTTTCCTAGGACTGTGATAACAAAGCACAACAAACTGAGCAGCTTAAAAGAACAGAAATTTATTTTATCACAGTTCTGGAGTCTAGAAGTCCAAAATTAAGCTGTCAACAGGGCCACCCTCTCTAGGGAAAGGCTCCAGAGTAGAATCTGTCCCAGGCCTTTTTCTTAGCCTCTCCTGTCACCAGCATCCTTGGCAATTCTTACCTTGCAGCTGCATAATGCCAATCTTTGCATCTATCTCGACATGACCTTCTCTCTCTGTGTGTCTTCACATTGTCTTCTTATAAGGACACTAGTCATATTGGATTAAGGGCCCACTATTCTTCAGTATGGCATCATCTTAGCTAATTACATCTGCAATGACTCTATTTCCAAAGAAGATCACATTCTTAGGTACTGAGGGTTAGGACATCAACATATCTTTGTGGTGGGGGGGGGGGACATAATACAGCCCATAACACTGAGTACTGAAGATACGAGGAAAGGATAATTTAGTCCCTTCTTAGGACCAGCTCAACCTGTTCCATACAATCCTTACAAAAAATCCTGTGGGAATGTACCCGGGAGAAAACTATAGCTGGTAGTAACTGAGCCAAAGTCAGCCACTTTAAGTGGAAAAACTGGAATTCAAACACTAACTTGATCCTCTTTTTGGCATTTTCACATACGCTCTCTGGCAGAGTGGTGTTTTTCGAATCCCATGGTGTAATGTACGTTTTTCCATTTCAGTGTTCTATTTGATACAAGTTTATAAGAAAATGGTCTTTTATTAGCCATTTAAAAACTTAGAAGTAGTAATGCAGAAACATGTTTTCACTCTTTTATTTGGAAATGGATTGCAGGTCTTACTGCAAAGTTTGCTGAGGCTCAAGAGATCCATGGCATGGCCCCAGGGTCCATACCCAGGGTGAGAACTGCAATGTCCACTTTAATCCTGCTTTAAATGGATGAATCTTGAACCTCTTGTAGGTGTTGTTATCTCAAATTACATTATTTCACCCATTCATTCATGTGTTCATTACACATATATTGAGGTACATTTAGTACAATCCTAGGCACTGGTGGTTAAAAAAACTCAGAAAAAGTACCAGCCCTTTGGAGTATACAGTTTTAGTTGGAGAGTCAAACAATCAACAATAATCAAATGAATGGTATAGTGACCCAATGATACCATGATACTATGAAGAATAAGTTGGGTGATGTAATAAAAATGGCTGAATACCACTATAGATAGAGTGGTTAAGGAAGCCCACTTTAAGGAAGTGACTTTTTTTTTTTTTTTTTTTTTGCGGTACGCGGGCCTCTCACTGTTGTGGCCTCTCCCGCTGCGGAGCACAGGCTCCGGACGCGCAGGCTCAGCGGCCATGGCTCACGGGCCCAGCCACTCCGCGGCATGTGGGATCTTCCCGGACCGGGTCACGAACCCGCGTCCCCTGCATCGGCAGGCGGACTTTCAACCACTGTGCCACCAGGGAAGCCCAAGGAAGTGACATTTTAATGATGTGACTGACATCAGAATGATGGCAAGGAGCCAACCACAAAAGGGAAATGCATTCCAGGAAAAGGAAAACCAAGTGCAAAAGCTTGGAGCTGAACGCAGAAAGAGATGGAAAATGAGTCAAAGATGACACCCATTGTGATTCTTTAGAATACTTGTTTTTGTATTTGTATTTTAGACACTTGACCCTGGTGGCAGCATAAAGGAGAGACTCAATTAAACCAATCTCAGTAAAAACGGAGATCATTTAGGTGCTATTGCAGTTCTTCTTGTGTGGGATATGAGCCCAGACTAGGACAGATTGTTCAGGTTAAGAGAAGTAAACCATCATAGCAAGAAAACAGGCTGGGCGAAATTCAGGGTTTGAAGAGGAGTCATGATTAGTATGGTTAATGTGTGGGTGGACCCAAGGTACAGAAGGCTCCCAATCTCAGATGAATATTGCTTTCATTTTGAGACCTATTGTCTCCTTAAGTTTATGAGCCAAGAATTATGGGGAAATAACACAGGACGTGGGGAAAAGGGAAGTGAGAAGTCTAAAAAAAGCTCTATAGTGATGGTTTTACCGACCAAGGAAAATTGGGACATGTCATGGTAGATGGCAGAGGTCAGATGTTTTACCTTTCCTCTCACTGATGATAATTATATGTCACAGTGCATATTGTAATTGTGGAAGTGCCAGGCCGAATGACCTAACAGATATTTTCAGTTTGTAATTTCTGTGCTGCAAAATTAAAGTATTAATCAACTAAAAACCTGCTATGCTGGTTAAAGGTTGATTTTGCACTGAATGACCAGAGGTAATAGGGCTGCCTTTTTCTTCTATTTATTGATGTCCTCTGGACAGTTCCTCAAAGAGGGTCTATGAGACCTCCATCCGCTCAGACAACCCATTTTCCATTCCCTTTCTTGTGGTGGTAGTGGGTTTTCACAGGGACATTGCATCTATGTGTGTAGTACAGTGAGATTCTATATAGGAGGACAGTTGAAGGGAAGAGTTTTGATCAAAATAAACAAAACCTTAGAAAGGGAAACAAAATAGTAATTGCCTCCTCAGAATTCAGAACTATCATGCCTGGAAAACTCATGGCTCATTTTAAATAATATTTTATTTTAGTCTTTATTGAATTTGTTACAGTATTGCTTGTTTTATGTTTTGGCTTTTTGGCTACAAGCCATGTGGGATCTTAGCTCCGCGACCAGGGATCATACCTCCTGCACTGGGGACTTTGCCCCCTGCATTGGAAGGCAAAGTTTTAACCACTGGACTGCCAGGGAAGTCCCTAAATAATATTTTAAAATACAAAGAAAAAAAATATTGATTCTTGAAAATGCCTTATGTAATAGTCAAATTATTGTAAAATATCATGGTTAGGTATGCATATTTTCCTTATTTTGTATTTATTATTCTATACTAGAACATAGTATATTATCACCATGTATGTAAAAATGAGATTTTAAAATATTTAATAATGTGAAATATTTCAATGTTTTAGAAAGTATTTTTCTGATGAAATATAGAAGTCAGCTTGTTATAATAATATAATAATCTAAAATTTATCTTGTCACATTCAACAAGTTGTGATTGATACATTAAATCAATTTATTTTCTAAGTCCAGTAATATGCAGTAAGGAAATAAGTTCAGTTAAAAGCAAAGAATTATTTATTCATAAAATCTTAATTTCCTAGATATATGTGATTATTAATATCCAAGTAAGACTATTTCTTAAAGTAACAAATGCCATTTATGGGGCACTTTTATATTAAACTCTAAGAAATGTCCCAAGGACTTTACGTGCAGGATCTCATTAAACTTTCATTTTATAAATAAAGAAATTGAGGTTCAGATGTTAATAACTATTACTAGTATTTTTGTTAACAGCAACAATTTTTGTTATTATTAATATATTATTGATTTTATAGATACTCTCACAAAATGGTGACTCTCCAGATGTATGTTTGCTTCTCATTTCAAGATACAGAGTTTAATTCTCTTCTCTTTGAATATGAACTGGCTTTAATAACCTGCTTATCAAATAGAATGCAGCAAACATGTTTTGGAAATTCTGAGGCTAGGTCTTTAAAACAATGTGTGCTTTTTGTCTGTGTCAATCTTGGGATGTTCCCTCCTAGAACCCGACTTTGATGAGGTGAGAAGTCTAATCCACATGGAGAGACCAGGCAGGGGCACTTTGGTTGGCAACATGAGCTGACTTTCCAGCTGACTCTCACCATAAGCTACCCAGCACGCAAGGGAAAAAGCCTCTTGGATGTTCAGCCCAGTCAAGCCTTGAGAAGGCTCCATCCAGAGCTGCCATCTAGCTGAAATTCCAAGAGAGACTCCAAAAGCACTCCCAGCTGGGAAAAAACATTCTTCAGAACTGTTAGAAGTAATAACAAATTGTTGTACAAAGCCACTGAGTTTTAGGACTGTTTATTACGAGCAATAGATAGCCAAAACAATAAATAGAATTTATTGTGCACAGGGCTAAAACATTTATATGAATTGTTTGATTTAATTCTTATAATAGTGCTATGAGTTAGATACTATTATTATCTTCATTATACAGATGGAAAAAAAAAAAGAGGGTCACAAAAATTAGTGCTTATTTAAAAGCCAAATGGATAGTCAAACCTCCACAATCTGACCCTAGGCAATGCTCTGTGCTGACATAAAAAATCATCTTTCTTATGTTAACAGAGATGAGATTCCCTCCACTCCAGCCTATAATTGTCATTCACCCTAGTTCTAACATGAAAGACTTTTATCCATTGTGGAGGAAATATTCCAACTCCTTTTTTTTACTGTGTGGTATGTACCTAGCAGATAATGAGGTTTTCCAATGAGATGGAAGTGGTACCCAGACAACAGTAGAGCCTGCATGGTTGAAAATCCAGTGGGAAGCTGATCTTAGTGGCCTAGATTATGGAATAAGGCTGTTTGACTGAAATGAGGAGTATGAAGATAAGATAGAATGTAAGAAGAAAATTAATAAGTCCAGCTATAGACTTAGAAATCTTAAGAACTAGGACATGAGAACATGGAACTTCAAAGTGAGTCATTCTCTAGGAGGTGGATCCTAGCCAGCCTTCTGAAACAAAACTTTGTTTTGTCCCAAACATAATGGGAAGCTGCATTTAAATGATTAGAAGACATATTACCATATTTTTAAGAAAGTATCATGCTGTACTCTTCCAAGACACCCTCCTCTTCGATTTAAATAAATTCAGCTGACTCTGCATAAGGTATTTGCCATCAGCTGCCATGCTTCTGTATGTGCACATGCAACATAAAATAAATCCTTATTTGCACAAAGATGACTAGTTTCCTTTGAGCCAGAATGAACTTTGTGCTTCTGAATTTCTTATAATCTTCCAGGATAAGCTTAGATAAGCTTTTACTTCCTCCCAGTGTATTTCAACAAGAACTCTTAAAGGTCCTATCAGACAGTCCCATAGACAGATTTCTAAGCACATCATTCCCCAAGAGGCTCAGCAAGACTCTTCCCCCAAACTTGTTATACCATTCTAAGGGGAGGAAAACACATAACAACACAAACAAAAAAACTGGTCCTAAATTTCATTCTCATCTCCGCCTGTGAGAAGATATATAGATATAGATATAGATAGATAGATATAGATAGATATAGATATGTAGATATATATATATATATTTTGTATTTTGCACATTAGGTTAGGAGAATGATAGCTGTTGTTCAGTGCTCACAGCCATGTGTACCAGTGATCAACTCTCCCCAGTTAACATTAATCCCTCTCTCACTTATGCACATATTAGAAGTCTCTGTAGAGAGTTACCCCGTGCCCACCTCCACCCTGGACCCCCCAAAAATGTCTGTGGATGTCGCCTATGGGTTTTTCAGAAAAGAAAATTATTTTAAACCAAATTCAGGGATATATGTCAGCTACCTGCATGAGAAAAAGTCTGCTGTATAGTTTTTCTCTCCAAATGCTAAGAGCACAGTAAAAGCAGATTTCCCTTAGGGATGTCAAAATTATACCTATTCATAAGTAAACAAAGAGGGGCACTGAGAAATGGTGAGTTCGCCACAGCCTCCAGAAACTCCTCATAGTTTCCCTTGCAGATAATATGCCTAACTTTTTTCATTGTGTTTTGGAATTTGTAATATAATTGTTCTCAAAACTGAATTCTCATATTGTGGATTTATGATACAATTTCTTGGATAAATTTAGTCCCTGCCGTGATGGCTTATGAAGAGTTATGAAGAGTTACTTTCTATTTCTTTTCTTCTTTTTATTAATGAGTAGAATATTCACAGTCAGTAACCTAGACTTCAGGCTCTTGAAGATTCTTCAATAATAAATATCCTGACCAAAAATATGTTTTATACTTCACTCCAGTGTACAGCCCATAGTGACCATTGATAAACACTGATGGCTGAGCACTCAGTGTGAACACAGTATGTTCATATTGTGATAGACAAAGATCTCTCTTTAGGAATGTTAAATGTATTTGTTTTGCATTCTTAAACCACATGTATTCTTTCTTTATAGATTCATAAATGTCTCTGTCTGCTAGTACATATCACGGTTATCTCTTTTCTCAGTTCCTTATTAAAGATATGCAAATATGTTTTCTCTGCTTCACAATTGTAAAGAAGCGGATGACCCTTGTGAATTAGTGATATCTTTCTTCGTAGGAGTAGCACTCTCTACCAAGATTTCTCTTTCATCAAATATTATTAGAAACCTGAGTTAAAGAGTTGCATTTATATACGATGTTATTATGTAAGTGAAATGAGAGGGCATGGGGAAAGAGAGAAACAGACACAGATAGATGACTAGTTCATCATTTCATGTAGAGTGTTATATTTGAAATCACTTCCCATGAAAATCTGGATTTTCATTTCTCATAACCTAGGATCCATCTAGAAACAGAGCACTCATCCACTCATAGAAGGAAAGAAGGCTTTTTATAGGTAGTTGTTGGATGAAACAATGTACAAGAATGGCAAGACCCCTACCATCAACCATACAATGAAATTGGTATTCAAATATATTATCATAACATAGGTGAAATGCTGCTCAAACCTATACCTTTGTAACAATGTCATTTTATCCAAATATCTGCAGACCCTGTCTGATGGATCACTGGTTCTCAGAAACTCATAACGTTTCAAAATTCTTTAACATGACAGTAGCATAATCAGCCCTTTCCACTGTATACTTCTGTATTGAACCCCCCAAGATGTTCTCAGATTAATATATATTTTATGTCCTTTTGTTGTGTTGTTTTACCAATAACATTTTGAGATACACAGAATGTTTTTAATATTTGAGATTTAAATGGAGAGGAAATCGTTAGTATAACTTTATGGCAAAGGTCAAGAAATGAATGAAAGAAGAGAATAAAATAAGACATTTAATTGGTTATATGATAAAACATCAGTCTCTCTATATCAAACCAAAATTCAACAAGGAAGGTAATTTGATTGTGATTCTGCATCTAAGATTCCCGATTTATTTTCTACCATGTATGCTTCTTGTGTGGTCACACCTAATCTTATGTCTTTGATTCCCAAAATACACTTTATAAAAATTTACTTATCCAAATTATACTTCTGCATGTATTGCAGAAGTTAATCCACAGTTTTCATCACATTCACAAACAGATATTTTGCAAAGAAAGCTCAATATCCTGGCGAGAGGATGTATGTCAGAACCCTTTGTGGGAAAGCCTGTTTAGGGTAATGAAAAACGTGACCTATGGTGTCAGACTTCATGGGTTTATATCTTACTTGTGGCATTCATAAAATGTGATCTCAGGCAACTTACCTCATTGTCTTTTTTTTTTTTAAGCTCCCACTCCTTATCCATGGTGAGGCGACCAGTAGTACTGACCTTTTAGGGTTATTTGAAGAATAAATGTGTTAAAGCAGGCAAAGCTGTGATAGCCGTGGCTAGCAAATAGAAAGTTTCATGTAGGTGTTGTTTTGGTTTTAAATTTATTTTATTTATTTATTTTTGGCTGCATTGGGTCTTTGTTGCTGCGTACAGGCTTTCTCTAGTTGCGGTGAGCAGGGGCTACTCTTCATTGTGATGCACGGGCTTCTCGTTGCAGTGGCTCTCTTGTTGCAGAGCATGGGGTCTAGGCAAGAGAGCTTCAGTAGTTGTGGCACATGGGCTCAGTAGTTGCGGCTCGTGGGCTCTAGAGCACAGGCTCAGTAGTTGTGGCGCACGGGCTTAGTTGTTCCACAGCATGTGCGATGTTCCTGGACCAGGGCTCAAACCTGTGTCCTCTGCATTGGCAGGCAGATTCTTAACCACTGCGCCACCAGGGAAGCCCTGTCATGTAGATGTTAGCTCTCATTATTTTAACCAACATCTTCTTTTTAGCTATTGTACCCCTTGAAGAACTCCTAGTATCCTTTTTATATCATTGCCAATCTCTTCCTACTTCTAAGAGAGAGGGGAGCTTCACCTATCACTTTCAAGAAGGTGGAGGATACACAAGTGATTATACCCAAAATTTTTAAAGATCTATTTACGAGGCTAAATGACAGTTACAGAAATTAGGAACATTTTGTGGCTAGAGACCTCAGCATGTCAAACAAGCTCTGATTTGAATTTTAAGTTTCTTTCATATAGCTATGTGGCCTAAACTAGTCATTGATCTAAATGAGCTTCAGTTTTCTCACCAATAAGCAATTCTCTTACCATAGTATACATGAAGTCACTAATAGCTAGTAGGTTGTCAATAAGTATTTATTGATTTAAAAATCATTGTTGAGCTTTCATTATGCACCAGACACTGATAGGTTACATGAGTAAAACCTTGGACAAGCCCCTCATGGTTCTTCTGCTTAGGGAACTTTTCTTCTAAATCCCTCTCAGTATTAGTTTTTTGTTGCTGCCATCAGAACAGGTGTTTGCTGTTCTGTAACAAATTATTATAAACGTGGTGGCTTAAAACAAGACAAGTTTTTAATATTATAGTTCTGGATATCAGAAGCCCAACATGGGTTCTCACTGAGCTAAAATTAAGATGTTAGCCAGACTACATTCCTTCTGGAGGCTCTAGGAGAGAATCTGGTTTCTTGCCTTTTCCACCTTCTATAGAGATCACTGCGTTTCTTATCTATCTCATGTTCCCTTCTCTCCATCTTCAAAACCAGCAACTTTGCATCTCTCTGACCATTCTTTTATTATCACATCTCCCTCTGACTGCAGCGTTTAAGGATCTTGCACTTGTGTTTGGCTCACCCAGACCACCCAAGATAATATCCGCATCTCAAGGTCCAGAACTTTAATGACATCTGCAAAGTCCCTTTGGCCACTTAAGGTAGTGTATTCACATGTTCCAGATGAGAGTGTGGGCATGTTAGGAGAGGGTCATTATTCTGATACTCCACCTATTATTGCTCAAGTTTGTAAGTGCATTTTGTTCTGAATTCAGGAGGCCAGGAGAGTATTAATGCTTGGTCACCCATATGGAAAGCACCTTCATTAGGTCTGCTTAAATGCTTTATAGAGATGTCAGCTAGGCCAGGGCACGGTATATTTTTTGCTCCAGTTTCTTCTTAACCCCCCACTGTGAAAAAATTACCTCTACCATTGATGTGCTCAGTTACCCACTTGAAAGGGCATTTAGGCAATGATACTCTATAATGCTTGCCATAAGGAAGGCCATCCTTTATCATTAGCGAACTGCTAAGTGGTGAGCTCACAATTGTACATCTTACCTAGCAGATGTTAGGAGCCCACTTTTCAGTTTTTCTAATGAGATGACTCATGAGGCGGGGATGGTGATGGGAGGAGTGAGCTGGGTTAATGTTCCTAGGGGACTAATTAGAATCAGGTGAGAGCTAGAGAAAGCAACCAAGGCGATTTCAGTCAGAACCCATGTGAAAAGCTCTAATTAACAGGAGTGATGGACTTTGCTTTAAGACCACTGGAGAACACATGATACTCAATTTAAATTCCCTGACCTAGTGGCCAGATAATGTCAAGTCTCAATGTATTATTTTTATAAGCGAAGGTAGAAAAATGCCCCTTTTTTGTGTGATGCATTAACCATAAGGCTATGTAAAAACCAAGAACTCTAAAAAGGTATACTAAGCAGAGTGGTAGGTCAATGACAAAAACGAAGTTATAGTCAAGGTATTCATTTCATCAGAATAAGTAACACCCAGTGAGCGTAACAAAGATAGGCTTAGGGCTGGAGGAGTTTGGGAGACAGAGGAGGATGGGGATATCGCTTATCCATTCTAACATCTGTGTCTCTCAATACGCAACCCAGTTTAGGAATAATTTAGCTGAGGTGCCATACGAAAACCACATAAACTTTAAATTTATCATTTCAGCAAAGTTATTGTTCCTTCCAGAAAAGGTATACAAGGTATTTTAGCTGCAGGGTGCATAACTAGAGAAAGTGTTCCCTGCAGCGACTCTCTGCCTTTCTACTAAATTAACTGCACAAGAACCGACCATGTTACTGTATGACATTTAGATTTTCTAATCTGTTTAATGCCATGGTTTGCACATGATGTATTCTGATGTGCTTTTATGTTTCAGATACTAAAAAACACATTAGAAGTGCAGTAGGGATTCTTTTACAGACAACATAACTTGTTACAAATTGCATTTTCAGAAAAATTATACCGAAAAATCCAATCTTATGTTTTTTTCCCTCAAAATTACGTTTCACCTTCTGCATGTCTTCTGTCTCTTGTGTATGAGCATCTTCAGTTTGAGATCCTCTTGATTCATTCTCCTTTCCTCTGTGCCCTGTGGTAAATGAGTTCAAATCTATTTTTAAGGTAAAAATCGACAGCACTTGGAGATACAGTCAGCATTTATGCTAAGACTTGCATGGATGTTGTGGGAGAACTTTTGAACATATTTTTGACTCAAGTATAGATTTCAACTCTGTAATCTCTTTTTGTTCCTGGTAAAAGTGGACCCTGTCCTTTAGCACGCTGCACTCAGCACGTGTTTATAAAATGGGAAATGAGTAATAAAGTAGTTAATGTCCATTCTTCAATATTTTCAACATGCATATTTATGAAATTGTAATAAAATTAAACCTCCCAGAAAAGCTTTGTCATCCAAGCCATGTGCCCCAACATATGTGTATGAGTGTGCTATATATGTACATGTTTTACACTTTACAGTGTATATGGCACACACATAGAGAAATGTGGGGTGGTTACCCTTGTTTTTGTTTACTGCCTCTCCAGGAAAGCATATCTAGATTAAAAGTCTCAAATTTTAAGGGAGGCATCCATTTTTGGATTTTAATAATAGTCCCTTCCCTTTTAATTCTGTGAAATTTTTCTCTTGTTGTTTACTTGTATTTTTTCTTACTCCCCCCCACCCCCCATATTGTTCTCATTCTCTCCTACTTCTAAGTGATAGGGGTAATGTTCGGCTATCACTTTCGATAATTTGGAGGACACACAAATAAGTGATACAAATTAAAAGCCTAAGTAAGGGACTAGTGGACAGGAAATTCAGAGACATTAACACGTGGTACAAGTGTTTGTTTTAATAAAAGCCTGTATGTCACTGAAGTGGGGATACTTTGAATAGTTAGAGATATTTACAGGCCATTTTTCTTATCAAAACCCTGCTTTCAGCCAGAATGATATTAAGCTACTATTGAATTAAACCCTCCCCGTCTGCAACCTTAGGAAACTCTCAGGCTATGTCCATACCTATGTTTAGAGCTCAGCCTCTTGCAGAAGCTTTATAAAACAAGCTGAGTTAATTTATTAAAATGATGAATTAAACAAGTCACTGCAAATGGCCATGTTCGATGACATTGGTGACTTGGAAGAGCACATCTGCCACGTTGGTTTCGAGGAAGAGGAGGACGGGAATGGACAAGTTTGTATTTGGTGGGCCAGGAGCTCAGTTTTTTAAGATTAAGAGAAATCAGGGTCACCCACCATTTCTGCTGGTGTTTTAAAGGTTTTTATCTATGTCATTGAATTGGAGAATATACATTTAAAAAATATAAATAGCAGTTACATAAATGAAATACAACAAAAAAGGACAAGATCAGCTTTAAAGAAACTTTAAAAAAATTAAATGGTATAAGAAAACTCAATAATTATCAGTCTTTGTAGTATAATCATTAAGAATTCAAGATCATTTCTTAGAAAAATCACAAGTTTTCAACATTTTAAATCTGTGAAAATATTGGGAAAAGGTGTTTGTCTTAACAAGGTTCTCTTCCTGACCAAACTCTATTCAGCCTCCCGTGAGCTTTTTTTTCAACTAGGCCTGGACTTTTGGACTTCTGTGTTTGTCTCTACCTTGTCCAGTTTTAGCAAGAATCCTGCTAGGTCAATTTAATCAGGATCTTGCATCCTCAGTATCTGATCACCCTCCATATCTGACCAGATTCCTCATCCTCCACAGTCTCTCAGGTGATATCTGATCACCCTGGCCTGCCTTCAGCAAGAATCCTGTTAGATGGGGTTAGCCAGAATTCCCCCTTACTCCTGATGTTTCTTCTTAGTAATTTTCCATATGCTGACCTCCACTCTTGCTTTTTGGCCATAAATTACTAATTGCTCATGCTGTATTTGAGCTTGATCTTTCCTCTGCACTGTAAGACTCCATTTCAGTCGTCCCTATCACTACCTCTGTGATGGCCCCCCCTTAAGTAAAGTCTTCTTACAGTCTTCCACAAGCATCATGAATAATGTTTTCTTTAGCAGTATGC
The DNA here is from genome assembly GCF_011762595.2 of Tursiops truncatus. NCBI lineage: Eukaryota > Metazoa > Chordata > Mammalia > Artiodactyla > Delphinidae > Tursiops > Tursiops truncatus. The sequence continues at coordinate 23,216,938 of NC_047052.1, forward strand.
AGATGTCAAACCACCTTTAGTATTTTTGTCACAGCACCTGGGGCCAAGAGGGTAGACGTGCCACATTTATGTAAACAGCAATGTTTTTTGAACTTCGAAAGTATCTAGGTTTTCTGGGTCAAGTTTCTTCCCAAGAGATTGGACTGATTGGAAAATTAACCAGAGAAAAGGATAATTAGAAACTATTATTGAAATAGGAAGGATACACCAGTAAATAGAAATAGCACAAATTTCTTGTGGAGGTATATTTATGGAAGAATCACCTCCTGTGCTTAGTTTTAGAGTAAAAGTGGTTGACATGAGCATCAACTTACCAGATTTCTTCAAGAGGAAGAAATACTGGAATCAGTTGGATTCCATGATGCTAGGAATGGTATCTGTCTTGCTCACACTCAACATCAAGAATTATACCAGTGCTAGGTTCATCAGGCAGAAACTTCAGCAGTAACTTGGAGATATCTACTAGAATTTTGAATACTCCAAAGAGCAAAGAAAAAACTTAAACCTTATAATAAAAATGGATTTTTTGTTTGTGTGTGCATTTGTCGGGAGGTAACGCATGTAAAGCTCAGCCTCTAGAAAGTGAAAATTGTCTGCTCCGTGTTGAGAGGTTATGTGCATGCTTGTAATTATCACCATCACCAGGAAAAGGGGTCAGTAGGTCACAGATTTATTTCACATGTGATATTCAATTAGCCATGTGGCAAGAATGCATCCGTATCATCATCGATGCCCATCGCTTTACTGCTAAACATTTTCATCAAGGTTAAGATTCAATAAATAATAGGCATACAATTTTTAATTCAAGATCAGTATATAAGTCCAGGGGATGTAAATGCCAGAGACATTGAATCACCTGTGATTACTCAGTTTGCCAGATACTAAAGCTTTAGAATAGTAACATTCTTCCTCTGTACTGCAAGTACACATCTTGCAATGCTAATTTTCTTTGTGGTATTTCTTTGAAATGCAAGAAAGTATAGTCTGGTGATCAAAGTTCCCTAGTTCCTGTGTGTTGGGGTCAGTGAAGAGGATCCCCTGTTTGGATAAATTATTTCCCCAAGTTGAAAACATTTTAAAGGAAAATGCCTCATTTGCAACTTGTCATTTGGGGACAAAGCGCAAATCACATGAGAGATTTCTTTGAAAGAGAATGCAAATGCAGTGGTAAGTTCCTTGGGTAAGGCTTTGGAAGTTTTAAGGTATTTGGAAACTATGACAGACTAAACTGTGCTAGCCTGAACATCTTACTTACCACCCTTCCTTCAATGACTAGGCATAGGTTTTCACAGCATTGATTTCAGAGAGGAATAATTATTCCCTAACAAGACAAAAAATAATGATTCAGAATAATCAATGTTAGTGGGGAAAAAAAATTACCTTCTGGGTCAGTATCTTTCTCTGACTTGTTATTAGCTTTGTCACTTGGGAAAGCCAATCGCTCTGAGATGTTGCTTCCTTACAGATAATATTGGTCATACGTATTTCATAATATCATCATGAATATTAAATGAGATAATGACTGGAGTCCCTTATCTGCGAGGTATTATGGTGTAGTACCTAATTGCATAAGCTCCAGGTGAGACCGCCTGGGCTTGACTTTGTGTTTCTCCAAAGACCAAATTAATGATATTCTATATACTTTAGTTTCCCCCTTGGTAAAATGGATATGATATAGGCACCTTCCTCATAAGGATGTTATTAGAAAATATATAAGTAAACAGGACCTGGTAAGTATCAATAAAGTTTAACTCATTTTACCATCCCATGCATTGTTTGTTCCCAACAAATTTTCATTATCATTTTCTTTGCTCACATTTAAAACTTCTAGTACTAAATAAATAGTACACTCAGTGTCAAAAATAACGGTGTTGCTACTTTACTTCCAGACTTGCCAACGGCATTTTAATTTATAATTTTAAGCAGTGTATTGGTCACATATTTTCTCATTTAAGGAGAGGTGGTTTTTGCCTCTGGCTTCCCAACAGGCATTCTTTTAGCTACTGTGCAGATTTCTTTTGAAATGGCTAGTGTGGAAAACGTTGATAACCAGAGAACTCAGCTCTTAGCTTGGTTTAGCCAGTGAAGCCTTCTGCCTACCTTGTCTACAAAGACAGGAAGCTTTGCAAGTGCACAATTAGTTGAATGGAAATGGATCATTTGCATCTAAGCAGTGTCAACAGAATACGGAAATACCACCAAATTGTTTAATTTTTTTCTCCAACTACTTAGGTTAGGTCAGCTCTTGGAAACTGTAAAGCATTTGTGGGACAACTGGAATTTTACATTTCTGTTTATCACACTGGCTGTCAAATCATAGAATATTTTCCTTAGGTATATCATTTGATGGCTTGGAAATAATCATTGTGGCATATTTTTAAAAAATGGACCAGTAAATTAGAGTCTTGGTAATACCAAAGTCTGTGTGATACCATAGACAATTCAAGACAGTGACCTTGTTTAACATCCTGAATTCGACAGTTGGGGTAATACGACCTCACTCTGGTTCAATTTTCTCTTCAGGAAGATGGTGGAAATAATGGTACTTACCTCAGAGAATTTTGATGAGAATTGAGGTAATGCACAATGACAGGAATATGGCAGGAATTCACCTACCTTCATTAATAAAGGAAACTGAGACATGCTGAATTTCAATATATTGTGCAAACAATTTGGGCAGAATATTTGAAACTTTAAAACAGAATTGCTGATATCTATCTCTGAGTTGTTTACCATATCATCTTCATGCTCTCATTCCTAGAGTTACCGTCAAGATATATATTTCAGAAAACAGGAAGGAAGGAAGGAGGGAAGGAAGGAAGGAAGAAAGGGAGGGAGGAAGGAAGGGAGGAAGGGAAAGAGAGGGAGAAAGAAAGAAGGAACAAGACACTTGCTGTAAATGTTCCCTTTCATACCCCAGCTCCCCGGAGAGCCACACCTGGACTGTAAACGGCAGGTGGGAGGAGTCCTTGATGTTTGAACTTACTTGGAGGGAAGTGTGCCGAGTCTGCTGTAAAGCAAACTCTTACTGGTTTGTTTTTCTCATGAGGGTGTCATTTATCAAATGAGGGGTCCACTCTGCTTCATTGTTCCTACTTCCAAGAGGAGCAGGAGTAGGGATATAACCGTAACCTTTGTACTTACCAAGTCTTCAGGCCAAGGTTAGTGACGGAATGCTTTCAAGATAACCCCATCTTCCTCCACAAACTCTAATCAGTTTTATACTCAGACCAAATTGGATTGTTCCCTCTTCTTAGTATTCATTAATCTCTTTTCCTGTATTTATTCATTCATTCGTCATCATTCACATTCATTTCTGTGCTCTGCTCTTTATTTTTCCTCTGCTTAGACTGTTTCCTCTTGACAGCCCAGAGACATTCCAGGTTATCTTGAAAGAGCTTTTGTTAAATCCACAATATAAACTCTTTGATCACCAGCATGGAACGATGTCTTAGATGAGAACGATGGGAAGGGAGAGAAGAAGGAGAGGGAGAGACGGAGGGAGGAGGAGAGAGATGAAAAACTGATAGAAGGAAAAAAATAATTTGTAAGATATTCTGGAATTAGATTTTTTGTTTTGAAATGCAGAGCGAGTCCACAGAGTTAGCATTTAAATCTCAGTTCTGCTACTTATTTATACTATGTGACCTTGAGTAAGTTTTGTATTACCTTGGACATCTGTTTCTGCATTTGTAGAAATAAAAAAATATACCAGAATAAAAATATGCTTAATATAAACCTCTTACCATAATAGTGGCTATAGGTTTGGTGATCAATAAATTGTAGTTATTTTTATCATTACTATTAATAATAAATAAGGGTAAAAAGACCTTTTGCAGTGCTTGGAATTCTATCTGAATGCTGTTGTATCTTATACATTCAGCACAGAAATACTCCTTAGCGCATGTGGAAATGAAAAAAAAAAAAAAGGAAAGAAATAAGGCTAAATCATGTAATAAGAGAATCAGGGGAACATTAGTGCTTACACACATGCACTTTTAAAATATATAGTAATTACTCCAGCTTCTCTAGGTGCTTCTGTTTTACTTTTGGGGATAAAATGTTGTGCACCTAAGTCTCTAACTGCATATAGTGCAAATTTCAGCCAATGAACAATGAAACAAATAAACCAATGATGATTTAATAATGACTGTGTTACTTTTTACGATTATATTAGTGCCACATAAATGTCAGAGCTCTGCAGAAGAATGATGGTCATTTCTACCATGTGTCTTTTAAAATTCCCTACCTGCATTCAGAATTTAAGGGAATGGGAGGGATTCCTTTTGAGTATTTGTGTGTGTGTGTGTGTGTGCACGTGCATGAACGCACGCGCACGGATTCTTTCAATAATATTGTTTTTAGGGTGATAGATAAATTAAAAAACAGAATAAGTCATAATTCCTGCCTTAAGGAACTCACATTAAAGAAGAGCAGAGAACCATTAAGCACATGACGATTTTTAAAATATGTGTTCATGAAAACATCAATTATAAAGTGCAGAGACTACTAAACATTTTTCAGACCATCACTTGTGATGAAGACGTAGATGATTATAGTAACAACAATAATAATGATAGATAGTATTCATTGACTAGTATGTGTTTAGTATTTTATTTTTTACTGAACTATGTTTTATATAGGGAAAAGTGCATGGGCCATAAGTATTCAGCTTGATGATCTTTTACAAAGTGGACATATCATTGTAACCAGGATGCAGACCAAGAACCAGATCATTATCACACCCCATAAGTTCCCCATTCTTGGTTAATATGAATTGTGTTACTATGAATATTTTAGTATGTCTCTAATGGTGACTATATTATATATATGTATGTATGTATATGCCTACCTCATTTCATAAAGATGTTCTATATTTTCCTTTAGAAGCTTTACTGTTTTATCTTTCATATTTAGATGTGCAGTCCATCAGGAATTCACTTTTGAGTACGGTAAGAGGTGAGGGCAAGATATATTTTTCTGATATGGAAGTCCAATGATTAAGCACCGTTTATTGAAAATATCAAATAGGCTATGTTCAGAAATTTAAAATTTTTTAAAGAAATTTCCAGAAAATTGATACATGCATATACACAAAAGATTAGTTATGGATGGTTGATTGTGAGAGAAGTTCAACTCTAAGTAGCTCAATCCCTTTAGACTCACTGAATCACATCACTGGAAGAGGTAGAAGCGGTTTGAGAGCAGGCACAATGAGACTTGGAATTTTAAATGAATTTGTAATCACAGTTTCTCTTTTTTCTGTCATTCACTTCCCTCCTCTTTCTTTCCCTTCCTTCTAGGTGTTGGCCTTATTCTCCCCTGTTTAGAAAATGGGTATTATGTCCAGAATTTACATGTCAAAAGTCCTATTATATATTTAATCACTCATTTTGTATTTTTGATTTTTTTAACATCTTTATTGGAGTATAATTGCTTTACAATGGTGTGTTAGTTTCTGCTTTAAAACAGAGTGAATCAGCTATACATATACATATATCCCCATATCTCCTCCCTCTTGCATCTCCCTCCCACCCTCCCTATCCCACCCCTCTAGGTGGTCACAAACCACCGAGCTGATCTCCCTGTGCTATGCGACTGCTTCCCACTAGCTATCTGTTTTACATTTGGTAGTGTATAAATTTCCATGCCACTCTCTCACTTCGTCCCAGCTTACCCTTCCCCCTCCCCATGTCCTCAAGTCTATTCTCTATGTCTGGGTCTTTATTCCTGTCCTGCCCCTAAGTTCTTCAGAACCTTTTTTTTAGATTCCATATATATGTGTTAGCATACGGTATTTGTTTTTCTCTTTCTGACTTACTTCACTCTGTATAACAGACTCTAACAATACCTCATTACAAATAACTCAATTTTGTTTCCTTTTATGGCTAAGTAATATTCCGTCGTACATACGTACCACATCTTCTTTATCCATTCCTCTGGTGATGGACATTTAGGTTGCTTCCATGTCCTGGCTACTGTAAATAGTGCTGCAGTGAACATTGTGGTACATGACTCTTTTTGAATTATAGTTTTCTCTGGGTATATGCTCATGAGTTTTCTCTGGGTATATGCTCTGGGTCGTATGGTAGGTCTATTTTTAGTTTTTTAAGGAACCTCCATACTGTTCTCCATAGTGACTGTACCAATTTACATTCTCACCAACAGTGTAGGAGGGTTCCCTTTTCTCCACACCTTCTCCAGCATTTATTGTTTGTAGAGTTTTTGATGATGGCCATTCTGACTGGTGTGAGGTGATACCTCTTTGTAGTTTTGATTTGCATTTCTCTAATAATTAGTGACGTTGAGATAATTGCTTCACGTGCTTTTTGGCCATCTCTGTAACTTTGTAAAAATGTTTTTACCAAGTTTTAGATATTAATGTTATGCTGGCTTCATCAAATGAATTTCAAAGTTCCTTCTCTATATTCTGAATGTTTATGTGTAATATTAAGATTATTTATTCCTTAAGTGTTTGATGGAATTCATCAATAAAAGTATCTGGGCCTGGCATTTTCTTGGGTAACATTTTTTATAGCAAATTCAATTTCTTCAGTACGCATAGGGCTATTCAGATTTTCTGTTTCATCTTATATTAATTTTGTATGTTGGATTTCTAAAGGAATTTGTCCATTTCATTTAAGTTGTCAAACTTGGCATAATTTTGTTTAAATATTGACTTATTAATATTTTAATGTTTGAGAATCTGTAGGGATAATACCATTATTCTTGATAGGTCCAGGGTTGTTTTAATTTGGTTGACCTTTTCAAAATATTAGAATATGGTTGAAGAGACAAGGAACGACTGGGCAGAGTTTAAACATAGAACTTGGCCCTCTTTTCTATTTGCTCCTCTCCTTTCTGGGATTCCCTGCTCTGTACAAAAGATAATACATTTTCAAATAAAATTTTTTAAAAAATTTTGTTTGGAGTTATTGTTACCTGTAGGAGGTTTGTTTCTCAGGGAACTTATTCTGTCACATAGGAAGAGAAATTCCCAAGGGAAGATTTTTAAAAATGCGGACAAGAGACGACTGGGGGTAGTATCTATTGAGCACCTGTCATATACAGATCTAGGAGTTTTACCGGTTAGCTGTGTAATCAGTGCAGTGTTGCTGTGTTCAGTATCCTTGTATTATTAATTAAGAAAATGACGATCAGTGTTATGAAATAATACCCTGAGTTTTCATATCAAGGTTGGTAAGGGGCTCTGTTACTGTCACAGGATCATCAGACTATGGATTCTCTTCGCTTTTCAGTGAATCATGTGGCTTTTTTTAGTCTCTAACCCCAAGAATGAAAATTCCTAACAGGAAAGCTGAACTACATGTAAATAAAAGTAATATCAGTCAGTGTTTATAAAATCAATAATATCAGTATAGTAATGTTCCCAATTATTTTGCAGAAACAAAATATTACTTCTGGTATAGACATTAAAGGATTTTTGGCTTTTTGTCCCACACTAACAAGACCATATACAATACATCTCTGCCAAATATATATTATGATATTGACTCTTAACTGATTATTTTCCAAATGGCTGTTTGTTAAGCAATTGTAACTTAGAAAACAAATAATTTTAAAAATCCATTCAAAATTATTTAGCATTTGCATGTGTCATGTAGACTATCATAATTTCTGTGATTATAAGGCAGAGAAAATAGGTACAGTCATTGATTTTGTAGAGTTTGCTGTTTAATTAGTAAGTCAAAAATTAAGCCATAAAAATACAAATGGAGCAACAAGGATTTTGTATAAAGCACAGGGAATTAATATTCAATATCTTGTAATAACCTATAATGGAAAAAATCTGAAAAAAAAATATAACAATCACTTTGCTGTATACCTGAAACTAACACAATATTATAATTCAACTATACTTCAATTTTTAAAAATACAAATGGAATTGAAAAGTACCTTGAATTCTCTGAAAGGGTATCCTCAGATTATGTAAAAGGTGGGTAATCTTGCTTAGAAAGAGGAGTCAAAAATGTATTTTGGGGCTTCCCTGGTGGTGCAGTGGTTGAGAGTCCGCCTGCCGATGCGGGGGACACGGGTTCGTGCCCCGATCCGGGAAGATCCCGCATGCCGCAGAGCGGCTGGGCCCGTGAGCCATGGCTGCTGGGCCTGTGCGTCCGGAGCCTGTGCTCTGCAACGGGAGAGGCTACCACAGTGAGAGGCCCGTGTACCACACACACACAAAAAAATGTATTTTGCTCTCCAACTTGTTAATTCTACCAAGAAATTTAATGATGGGCTCCCACTTTTTCTTTCTCTGCATTTCCTATTTGGAGTTCATATCTGTCAACCTTTATGATAAACACACTATTGCATACACAACGTTTACTGATACAGAGAATGTTCTGATTCATAGATTTCTCCTTTCTGTCATTCTCTTCAAGAAGTGATGTTGACAGATGTGGGGCATCTGGGGTCAGGTGGGAGCCTGAGAGGTTTAGAAAACTGTGTGCTCAGTAAAAGCAGGTTCACTCAGTTCATAAAAAGGTGGAATAACATTGATGTAAACAATTTTTTAATTTTCCATTTAACTTTATTTATTTTAATTTTTTGTCAATGAAAATAAGCTTTATGGCATCAAATAATAAATACACACAAAGATGTAATAGTGAAGGGAAATGAAATTATACAATATGTTGGTATATATGCTTTTTTTCTGTAACAGGATCATCAGACTATAAATTCTATATACTTTTATAACAGACTCTAATGTGCATGTATATATTCAGAGATCATCATCATCATCAGTGTCAGTCTGTCTGATAGTAAAACAATTTGCTTCTAGGACAGACAAGAAATATTTCAAGGTAGATGATTGATTGATACATTTTTTTTTGGCAGAAGTCATCTAGAGAACTGAAAAATTTGTCAAAGAGAGTTGGATCTTGAGAGAAGATTTGCTTCTGTGTCAGGTAAGAATCCCATTTCGCAAACTTATATTTTTCTTTTTGTATCTCTATTAATTAAATCAAATTTATTTCCATTGTAAATCTTTAGTATAACACCATGGTGTCAGAAACTTAATCTCAGACTATTTTGGACTTTTTTTGTTTCTTTGGCTGGAAGCTGGATGTCTGAGTCTCATTTCTGGAGTGTTGGACATAAATTTAGGGTTGGGAAGGCAGATGGCTCTTATTCTCCAGTTTGTGAGCATAGATTGTCATTCAGATATGCCAGAATCTTTACTTTCTTATCTTTCGGTTTTGAATGTGTTCTTTACTACATAGGTCTACCACTTGGAGGCACTAAAATGCTATATAGATTCTGTACCCTGCTGGGACATGAGTATTTCCACCCGGGGATATTTTTTCAATTGGTGTAGCCTGGCCAAGCAGGCTTTCCCGCTCTCATGTCTCACTGTAATCTCAAGACTCCACTCTGGGAGCCGGAAAGGAGACGCGCGCGCGCGTGTGTGTGTGTTTCTCCACGAAGAACATATTGATGACTCTGCTCTAACCTGCTTCTCCATACGGCCTTAACAGAAAAACATTGTTTTCCACCACAATTCAGGCAAGGGGTAGAATGGAGGATGGGGAGACGAGACTTGCTCATTATCCATTTGTTGTTTGTCCTTTTATTTATTTTCTTCCAATCATTTTCTCTATGCCTGGATGTTCATAGTTTTCCTGAAAGCAGTGGCTTTGAAAAACAAAATGTAGAAACTTATTTTTTTCCTCTCTTATTTGTTTTTTATATTTTAACTGTGAGACAGTGAGTAGAGCTAACAAAGTGCTTGAAGGAAGATAGAGAAAAGGTTATTTTTGAATTATAGCTGTCTTGCCATATTTGAAGGATATTTGAATCATACATTGGACCAGGACCAGCCCAGAGGGACATTCAGCTCTAGTTCTTAAAAGAGTAAATTTTAATTTTTGGTCTCTTTCACTACACTTTAAGTGTCAACATTTTTGGTTGCAGCCATTTGGAGAAAGTCAAGGAAGTAAACCAATATGCATGTGATAGTACATGGATGAAACATGGTAACTCAGAAACGTTGAACTGGATGTGGTTTAACTGTGTGAACATACAAAATGAAAAATGAAAAATCTAGGATCAGTTAATTGTTGTAGGTCATCTTTGCCATTAACTAAGGTGTGTGACCATGGATAAATAATTCTGTCTTCCTTATCCTCATATTCCTTATCCTCATATAAAAATTATGGCTTGGTAAAAATGTACTTGGTAAAATTCTATCAACTCTACATTTTATGTAGAGGTCCTTGCCAACACTTAAAAAGTCTTTCAATTCCATAAACCAAAATGAAGACTTGAGGCAATCATCAAGACACATTAAACGTACATCACTTTTATTGTTGAAAAAGGCATATTTACTGTCTAGACTACACAGATTGAATGAAGAGTATAATTACTGGCTCAATTCTACAGTGTCCTCTTCTATTGCCATTGATATTGTTTTAATACCACTGTCTCAGTTCGAGTTTCCAGAAGGGAGAGACACCTATATGTTAATTTAGTATCTAGCATGCCAAAATACAATGTTTTATACGGGAGTGCCGAAAGAAGATTGTTTGTTGCATATTTTAGATACTGATGTCTTTTATTTTGGTCTCCAGCATCAGTGCCTTCTTTTGTCCTTCCTGCGCCTAAGAACAGTAAACCAGAGGAAATTCCTCACCTATAGGTTTTTGGTTATAGGATTAATAAGGGAAAATGATATAGAGGGATGACCCTCCAAAATGTTCCCTCCTTTGCACAAGATAGATTTGTCTCTACCAGCTCTTCAGATCTTTCAGCAGCCTCCCCTTCTATCCTTATCCTCTAAGAAACACATTGATGATGAGATTAGTCAGAAACAATTGGGATTTGGCCACAGTTAATAATGTGTGGAATTACTGTTACCAAAGGATAAAAGCCCAGATTCCTCTTTCATAATTTCATATACTTCCTTCTTGTTTCATCTGTTTGGTAAGCAATCATCTTAGGTCCTGGACCAAAGGAGCACCCTAGCCAAATTTTCTTTTCCAGAGCTTAAATGCCTGAGTGTGTATCTGAGATCAGGCTGCTTCTAGGGTGAGCCAGTCTCCGCCCCCTGCTTCTCCTCCTCCTGTTTCTTTTTCTCCCCCACCTATATCTAAGCATATTGCTCTCACTTATTTACACTGAGGGGAGGAAAAAGATTCTAATTAGACTTTGTTTCTAATCAGAGTTTCTACTCAGCCTTTTTAATTGGGCTCTGAATTAGAATATTAGCCACTTAGATATCTATGGATAAAACGAAACTTTGATTCCCATTCTGTTTATTGCATGTTTTCCTTTTTATGGGAAAGAGAACTGAATTTCATGACAGGTTTTGTGTGTTTTAATTCTTGTGATGATAACATGATGATAACAAAAATAACTCATAAGCCATAATGTTGTGAAGTCAATAAGGTAGTTTTAAAAATCTCGGTTCAACTCTTTTTCTGATATTGTGTGTGTGCACATACATACACACACAAACACATGTATGCTATATTTTTATGACCCACCAAGGGACAATCACTGTTTTAGTTACAGATGGTACAGAGGTAAGTCAAGCAGCAAAAAGCTGACTTTATTGGGTTTATATTTTACTGAGAGAGAAATATGCATTTGAAAATTAATACCTTGGTAGTAATAAATTCTAGGAAGAAAATAAAGCTCTTGCTACCTACATTAATTTAAGCAAGTTACTTAACTTTGAGCCTCAGTTTTCTCATTTGTTAAAAAAAAATAACGTTTGGCCTTCCTTTTTTATAGGGTAATGTTGCAATAAAACTGGTTGATAGCCGTAAAAAGTTATTTGATAACTACAATGTGACATTCTGTTGGGGGAGAGGAAAAAGTACCTTATCCTCTCTCTCGTTCACATAAACATTGTAATTGTCCAGAAATGTCAGATTGCTTGTTTTTAACCATCTGTTTCATTTCCCTCAATATGGGCTTTCCTTTGTCTCCCCTTTGAATAGGTAGCTTGTAACACATCCCAACAAATGTTCACACAGATTTTTAATAATTTTAGCAATTCATTTTGAAGCCTTTGTGTTGCAAGCCCAGACCTTAGGACTCTTGAGTTGGCAAGTCTGGAGCAACAGAAAGGAAGAGCATAGGATGGGCATATTGGTCAGAATGAGGCCCGACCCAGGCCGTTGGGCCAAGTTTGAACATGGGGCAGGTTCTGGCTGATGCTTAGGGATTTTTTTAAAAATAATTTTATTTATTTATTTATTTTTGGCTGTGTTGGGTCTTCTTTGGTATGCGCAGGCTTTCTCTAGTTGCAGTGAGTGGGGGCTACTCTTCGTCGTGTTCGCGGGCTTCTCATTGCGGTGGCTTCTCTTGTTGTGGAGCACAGGCTCTAGGCGCGCAGGCTCAGTAGTCGTGGCACACGGACTTAGTTGCTCCGCGGCATGTGGGATCTTCCGAGACCAGGGCTCGAACCCATGTCCCCTGCATTGGCAGGAGGATTCTTAACTACTGCGCCACCAGGGAAGTCCTGATGCTTTGGGATTTTTGTGTTCAGCAGGCTTTATGATGTTTGCTTCTGTATCAGGAAGGATGTTTGGAAATCTCAAAGTTGATGATACCTTCAGTAGTGTTTGCATTTCCTAAGTGTGAGGGTGTGTTCAATGTTCTTGCATATAAAAAATTTAGAATTATTTCCAAACAAATTTCCCCACAGGTTTCCACAGACATGGCTATGAATATTAACTAGTCTTGCTTCTCTAAAAGAACATTTGGTCCTAAGCCTCTAAATGAAGCTCCCCAAGTTTTATGATGATATTGTCAATCTATCACATACTTGGACTCACCTTTTAAGAAATTTCTTAGATCATGAGAATACACAAAAATATGGAATACTCCTGAAGTCATCTGTTTTTATTGTTGCTTGGGGTCATCTGTTTTTGTTGTTATTAGTAATGATAGCTATAGGTATTAAGTGCCTCATATGTACCAGGAATTAAACTTATCATTGCATGTATATAATTCATGAGCCCCAAGATACATCTTCAAGGTAAATTTTGTAATAAACTTAAAAAAAATATTGAGTTAAACAAGACATGCATTTATTTTTCTCATCCATAATTAAAAGCATGGAGGAGGCTATCCAAACCTAACACTGTGGGTTGTCAGTGTCACTGGGATCAACCTGAAACTCTGTTCTCCCTAAATTATGACTCTTGTTCTCCTGCTGAAGTATGGCTGCAAGAACATCAGTCATCAAGTTAATGTTTAAGGCAGGAAGAAGGAAGGAAAAAGAAAGGGCAAAAAAGTCCTGCCAGTTGAGTTCCTTTTTATAAAGAGATTTTGTGGAAGTCCTACTTAATGACTTCCTATTACATCTCATTGGCCAAGTCAATCAGCCAGTGAAGTTCAAGATTGAAATGGTTTTATCTGAGCATAAAGCCACCCATAGCAACATAGGTGTTCTTTTATTATGCAGTCAAAGAAGGAATGGATATTAGCAATCTCTCCCGTGGCACAATTATCCCCACTTCTCCCATAAAGAAATTAATATATCATGTGTTAATTTAATTGTTTTTCTCACCATGAACATAGCATGTATTTTCATATGTCCAGAAATCTGATCATACCATTTCTTCATACTTTCCAAGAGTACCTATTTTTTTCATGTTCTATGTTGATAGATCTTAGTCATCCTTTAAGATGTGCTCAAATACTCATTCTAAGTGTACAGAAATTCCCCATGCCTTAATGAATTAATTGTGCCTTAGTTATTAAAAAAATCATTGAAACTATATGCTAGTGCTTATCCTAATGTTTTATAATTACTAGGTAGATATTTTTGTCTCCATCATAGAGAAGCTACTTAAATTCCAAGTGTTATGTTGTACATTGTTATTAGTAGTAGTATTATCATAGTTCTGCATCCATTTTATTATTGAATAATATTTTTTTATTGCCATGAATATCAAACCAGTTTATAAGCTGTGCAAACAAATCTAGTTTGCTGGCAGTAATGTATGATGCCCAATCAGTTAGTCTTCATAATTTTAATTACACAATTTTTTTCAGTGGTTTCCAATATTTAATTCACTTCTAAGAAGTAAATATTTGACTGCAATCAGTATAATTCCTAGGCAGTAAGCACAGGAGTTATGCTTCCTTGTCTTTACTTTTAAAACATTATACATTGTATGTCTATAATATCTGAGTTCTGCTAGGTTCTAAGAAAACAAACCTTATAATTTAATATTCCTTGCTTGGCTCTCCAGTATCTCTTGGCAATCCTGATGGCCAGCTAACCTACTTTTCCCAAAATGACTTTTTTGGTCTGGGAGGAAATGGTGTGCCCAGTTTTGTCTAGTAAGAAATGTCTCACATCAGCCATATTCCTTGTTAGTTATTCTCGTTACTAGCAATTTATGGGAGCTGTTGGACACATATTCTTTGTCATTGTTTTGCTCTCATAATCAACATTGAACTTTAAAATCTGCCCTTTGTTATTTTCCCCCCTGCATGCTATTATCAATGCTTAATCATTACATATTGCTTTTACTAATGCCAGATGTACTTTTTGTCCTTTATATGATTTATATTTCAAAAGAAGCTTAAATCTAGCCATGTTTTCAGAGAAGAGGTAACTGCCACCTCTAGGGGTGGTACAAAGGAAGATAAATGATTTTGAATGAATAAATTAATGGACTTATTTATCATTATAATTGTGTGATGTAATTTCTTAATATTATTTTCAAAAATAACTGCACAGCAGCCTTATTGAAGTAAGTGTAGAATATTTCCAAAGAATCAACTGAAGATGATGTCATATTCTCAAATATTTGCTAAGCATTTAGTCTCCTTATCTTGTAGTCATTTCCACAGATCCAGGGATAGTTACATTTTGGGGGAATTAACCTTCTGCTTTTCAAGGCTGAGTTTGGCCTTGTGTGTAATTCATAAATATTTATGACATAATGCCAGTTAACAAATATGTATGAATGTTCAGCCCTCGCTAGATACATATGAGAATCAATAACTACGAAAGCAGCATGCTTCTAATAGCATCTTGATAATATGCCCAAGGCACCTTTGCTAAAACTGTTACACTTCTTAAAAAGTTGCTGTGCATACACTGTGTTAGTAGAGTCAGCAAGACTCTGGTCTCCTTATAGTATCTAAGCTCTAAAGAGTCCCAGTAGTTAATGTAAACAAGAAAACCCAAGCAAAGGAAACTGCATGTAATTTTTGATTATAATGTGTCCTAGGAGAAGATAGCTACTGAGACCTGTCAAACTAGGATCTGTTTACCACCAGTGCTGTCTGCAATTTTTTGCTTGATCTTCAGTTTACAAACTTAATTCTAAGACTTAATCTTTTCCAGTGTATTTGAGTACCTAATTTTCCTTGGCCAGACTACTTCATTATCTTGCTCATCTACAAAGAGTAAAAAAATAATAATATCCCTCTGTAATGTTTCTTCTGTTTGCCAACTAATCTATAAGTAGAGTTGTATGTTTTTGTTCTTTGTGTTTTTTCTCTGCCCACACAGACTGAGAATGATTTCTTGCTCTGTCTGGCATGGTAGTGGAATTTGGGGATTTGCTCCATACCTCTTTACAATTGGGAACCTTTCTATTCTAGCTTCCTAATTTCTCAAATGCTTCTTTTTTCCCTCTTTCAGCTTTTTTTTTTTTTTCATCTATAAAAGAGTTAATGGTTCTGTATTCCTTATGGGATTTGTAAAGAATAGACACGATATTACCTGTCAAGTGCTTAGAGCCATGTTGGTCACATGGTCAAATGTCCATCAATATTAGTTTCTATCTTTAGGCAAGCAAGTGTATTTGTGTCTTGGGATGTGTTTGTGCAAATGGAGTTGTGTATGTTTGAATAGGGATTCACAGGGAAAAGCTAAATAGCAATACAGATTTGGAGAAAACCTGGCTTCCCTTGGGTAGTTCTGCATTGAGTTGCATGATTTCATTCCCCATTTTCATAATTAATCACATTATCTGTAAGAGAATAAAATAGATCTTATTGGTTTTTTTACATTAGCTTATAAATAATACAGCATGACATAAATTAACTATAATCAGAGAGGGATGGAAGGAATACCTTCCTTTGCTCATTAATTTGGGGAAAGCTGAAGCAGACTGTAAGCACAGTCACATATGACATTAATATGTGTTTCAAAAGTCTAAATATTTCATCAAATTCATTTTTCTCAAATACTTTCTATTTAAAATTTTTAATGAAAAAATATGTTATTACCATTTATTCTTATCAAAGAATCACCTTTATATTTTTTGGAGTTGATTTGCATTTGATATTTTGTTTTAGGGGTATTACAATTGAGTTTCTAAAAAAGTTATACTAAATGAAAATCAGAAAAAAGTAAATTCTAGTTCCAGTTCTGTCACTAACTATGTATACCTGGGCAAGACTTGAATGGTCAAATTGCATTACCTTCTATTGTGTGGCCAATTCAAGAGGCTTGCTATGCTAAATGTTTAAAAACAAAACAAAACAAACATATAGTGATATTCCCTCACTCCATTTAAAAATCCCGTGGTCCTTGCCACCTGCCAGGTGAAACTTATATACCTCTGCTGTTTTCCTACATCTTTTCCTGTGCCTAAAATGCTCCATCCTCTCCTTTTTTCCTAGTGACTTCCTATACTTTCTTCACATTTCAGCTTAAGCCTCAGTTCCTCAGCAGCTGTCTTGACTCTTGCTGACTTACTTGACCATATAAATCTATTCCAAAGCACATATCCAACTGAATTTTTATATTTTCTCTGTGTTTTTATTAGTTTTTTTTTTCACTAATAAAACAGAAGCTTTATTGAAGTCAGGGACTTTGTTTTTGCTCATTCTTGGATGCCCAGAGTCACCTAAGTAGGGGCAGTAAATAAAATTAAATAGATGCTTTCTTGAATCTTTTTTATTCATGGTATTTTTTTTAGGTAACCAACATGTTATCTGTGCTATTATTGAAACAATTAAAGAAGGGAAGCAAACATATTTATCAGGGAGCAAAGCCCAATCACCAGTAAGAGCCATCATACAGACACTGCTGTAGAAATGGGGATGGTTTCTGAAAGGGGAGTCTATAAAGCCAGCAAGGATTACAAATTTAAAAACATGATAATAGCATGTAGAGCCAGCTCATACTGGTTTACAGAAGTCAATTATTAAATTTTTAAGTATTTTGTGAAGTGACTGTTAAACTAATCGTAGTTGGTTATATTGTGGGTGTACTTGCCAGAAGATACTACCAGGCACAGTAGGATGATGTTAGTTGATGACTATTTCCTCTTTCTGGCCTCTGAGATCATCATTCTCATCATCATTTATGTCACTATCATCATTGCTAATCCTCATACAAATATATATTTCAGGACAATTATAACTCTCACTTTAGAGATCGCTAATTTGAAACACAGAGAGATTAAATCATTCACCCAGAGTCAGGAAGCTAGGAGATGGCACAGTGCAAAATTGTACCTGAGGATTCTGCCTTCAAAAATAATCACACTGTCAAGGTAAAAAGACTCCTACTGGTGTAATTATCCCACATTCAGTGTTGAAGCTTCACTTCTATAACCAGAGTTTAAAGTGTTTTATTTTTCCTTTGTGTTGTTGTATATATTTCAAAGGCATTTGACTGTATTTTCTCCTGGCCCCTCCCCCTCACCCCAGCCAGGCCATCCGTGCCTGAACTCTACCACATTTTACTTTATCCATTTGGATTTTCCTAGCCCTCAGTATGAGAAAGCTCCTTCTTGATATGAGTAAGCTACATTGTATCCTCTGGAAGTTTCAGTATTGGGGAAGAAATTAAAGCAGGAGTACTACCCCAATAAAGATTGCTTAATACCTTAGTTATTAAAAATATTTTTCCCCTAGGTGGGAGAGTATTTATTTTTAAGTGTGCCTAAATAAAACCTTTAAGCAAATAAAAGAAATAATTATAACACCCATCAAGAAGTATGCTGGAAACAATCTTTCATTATTTTTCCTGTCACTCATCATTGCCAGAGGTTTCTTAAAATTTGGATTGCAGTCTGAAGGGAACATGACAAATGCCATCATCACAAGTCAAATAAGTGGAAAGATCAATTCATTTACTGCAGAAAATTGTATAAACAAGTAATCTAAACAGCATTTTTCCTGCAGCCCACTATCAGTGTAGTGTGAGCTAAAATGAAAATGGATTATAGAATCTCCAAAATTAAAAATAGATCTGTATACATATTTCGCAAGAGTATCTAATTGTTCCTCACTCATCTTTAATTGCTATTGAAGCAAGAGGGCATTATCTCAAAAGAACTAATCAATATTATCATAATCTCCTAAAATTTTATCTCTGACTATTGGCGTTTGGAAATACATCTTTAGTTACCAGATCTAATAATTGCTTTTTCTTTTACAGTTTATTCAGCCCTTGAAATATTCATGATACATTTCAGGAAGAGATTTCATAAATATGACAGTTCCGTGGAAACCAATACCACTTCATGTTAATGTACAGAATTAGCAATAAAATCGAAATATCTAGTATCTATTTTAAGTATCTACATGTTTACCTGAATTCAGATAATCAGTGCCATCAGTGATGTTTGTTGTAACACATGCATTGTATCCCTGTAGATCAATTTGCCCACACACCATTATATCTCTAGAAGTTTGAGAAGCAAATTTTTAAACCTATCTCATTATCTTATAAATTCAAATTTGTATCTCTTGTGACAGGGGAAGTATCATTTGAGAACACTTTAGTTATGGACAAAGGATCATTGCTGATATAAATGCACTATTTTACGCAAGGGCATAAGTCCATACTTGCATCATTTCAGAATAAAGTATATACAGGCATACCTTGGAGATGTCGTGGGTTCAGTTCCAGACCAGTGCAATAAAGCAAATATCGCAATAAAGCAAATCACACCAATTATTTGGTTTCCTAGTGCATATAAAAGTTTAGTTTACATTATGCTGTAGTATATTAAGTGTGCAGTAACATCATGTCTAAAAATACAATGTACATACCTTAGTCAAAAAATACTTCATTGCCAAAAACTGCTAGCCATCATCTGAGCCTTCAGCGAGTCATAATCTTTTTGCAGTAGTAATAGCGAAGATCACTGATCACACACCATTATACCATATATAATAATCATAATAATTTTGAAATATTGCGAGAATTACCACAACATGACACAGAGACATGAAGTGAGCTAATACTGTTGGAAAAGTGGTATTAATAGACTTGCTCGATGCAGGCTTGCCACAAACCTTCAGTTTGTGAAAACACGCAGTATCTGTGAAGCACAACAAAACAAAGTGCAGTTAAAACAAGGTCTGCCTGTATATGTATGTATATAATATGCATCTATATATACATATATAGAGAGAGCAAGAGAGACAGAATGAATCAAGAAAAAAATGTCACAGAAAGATTCTTAAAAAAAAAAATAACAAGCATGTGTTGAGCACCTTTTATATGCCAGGCACAATGCTAATCACTTCCCAGGTGCTAGTTCCCTGAATATGCTCCAGAACTTTGATGTGGGTATTTTTCCAAATTGAGAGAGAGAGCTGCGTCAGCATCCCAGAGGTCTTATTTCATAGATTATCATCCTGAAAATGAAATTATATAACATACCTAAAGAACTAGTCAGTAATTCTGTAAATAAGCCAGATAAGCCAGATAAGCCAAATATTACCCTGTCCTTTCTCTACAGTATTTTCATTTATAAAATGAATTTTTGGCAAATTGTTCTGACAGTTAAATGAGATTTTGAATTGTGCCTCGTGTAAATAATTTTCTGTCTTCTGTTTGTTTGTGACTGGAACTAGATTATCCTGTTGTAAAATATGTTTCACTTTCACCTTGCACAAATATATTTCTATCTAGTTCTCTCATTGATGTTGATTATATTGATAAAACCAGAGCTGCCTTTCCGCACTTAACCATGGTTGTGTATGTTGGGGGGTAATGATAAGACATTCATTCCCTTAAGTTGAACATTATTAGAAAAAGATACAACTAATATTTTTTATTAGTGACCAGAATTATATTTGATCAGTTTTGAGAAGTGGCATTACCAAGCGATTTAAACTTCATTTTGGCCCATGGCAGATCCCCTAAACCATGTCAAAAAAAATGTTTTGAGGCCAGCCTACTCACTACACTTATGTATAGATAAACACATCATCGGCAATGACATTATTTTCATATCATTATGGCTTCTTTTATTTGCTAACATTCCAGAAACAATATATTCATCACATATTCTATTATTTGCTTGCATTTTGCACTACTGACCAGCTTTCACATGACTAGAAAGAAAAATTGGGGGGGAAAAATAGATTCTCTTTCCTTGATTTTGTAAGCTACCTAATTTATGAGTTTTTCCCTCAAAATGTATATTATTTTCCACTAATTTGCTGTTAATTCTTATGTTAAGTGCAACAGAAATGATCATTTTCAACAAAAAGAAAAACTGCTCAGTGTTTTACTTCGAATTATACAATTTTTTAAATTTTATTTTAAATTCTTGTTTAAAATTTAAATCAGATATTTATCTGTTACTAGTAGCAGTCATCATTTGGATATATTTTATTTCATTTCATTTTGATTTAAATTTTCCAACTAATACTGTGCATCCTGCTGGTCAGCTTCCCACGCCACACCCAGTCAAAGGATAATCAATGATAATAAACTGATAGACACTTGATATATCTGTTGTTTTCCAGTCGCAGCCAGTGGAGTATAAAATCATACAGTCAGAATAAGGCTCTAGTATTGCTAGCTAGGTGAAAAGGAAGATTTGAAAGAGATTAAGTTTCTCTTATTTATGATGAGGGGGGCTTCCAAAATGGCCAACCTTCTACTGCCTTCTAGAACACAATGTGCTCATAATTACTCTGTTGCTAAAAGAATGGAAAACAAACACATTTTTTTCTCTTCGTTATTTTTCTTCTTGGTGAACTGGAAACAGAATGGCAAACCAAGGGAAAAGTGACTGACGTAATTTTATAGTACAAGTGTTTAATGAAGTTGAAGATTTGCTAGGACTCTGTTAGAAATATAAATTATCAGGCCCTACCACAGACCTACTGACTCAAAATTTCTGGAGGTAGGGCCTTAGAATCTTTTAACAAAGTCTCCAGGTGATTATTTTGCATGTGTCAGTTTGAAAAGCATTGTTATGAAGCAATGGTTCTCAAACTGTAGTTCTTTGGCTAAAGGGTACTAGTCTCACCAGAGAATTTGTTAGAAATGCCAGTTCCCAAACTCCACCCCATATATGACAAGCCAGAAACTCTGGGGTGGGACCAGCAAACTGTGTTCTAACAAGTCCTCCAGGGACTTCTGGTGCATGGTAGAGTGTGAGAACCACTGATGTAGTGGAGTAATATTTCACATTCTTTAGTGTACAGCAGAATCACCAGGGAAGCTAGTTAAAACTGCAGATATCTGGGCCCTTTCCCAGAGACTGTGAGTCATTATTTTTGAGGGTCTAGCCAGGGAATCTGTATTTTATTTAGCTTTTCAAGTAATTCTCATATAGGTTGTCCTTGAACCGCAGTTTGAGACATGTTGA
This sequence comes from Tursiops truncatus, assembly GCF_011762595.2. Classification (NCBI taxonomy): domain Eukaryota; kingdom Metazoa; phylum Chordata; class Mammalia; order Artiodactyla; family Delphinidae; genus Tursiops; species Tursiops truncatus. The sequence goes on from NC_047052.1 coordinate 23,238,507, forward strand.
TGTATATCTGTAGATCGGACTGAGCATGCATAGTCAATCTTACAGAACAGACTAAAGTTCTCTAGGAGTAAAGAAAAAGTTTACTTAGGCAGTGTTTATTTTTCAGAAGTTTTCAGGTGTCTAAATTAGATTAACTACCCACATTCTTCTCATTTTTCCAAATTCAGTCCTGCCAGCCCAGGAGAGATAACCCCCTGCTAGTACATTAGTATTCTGGATGCTGGGAATAATGCTGTAAATATAGTTTTTAACCTCGTTCATGGCACCAGGAATACAATCATAGTGTTATGGAGTGCACTAGTGCCAGTGCCTCTGGGAGAAAATACAATTTCTGCCTCATCAACTTTAATTGATAAAACACAGATGTATTTATATTATTCATGTGACTTTCTGAATTTGTTTTTGTGTTTTCTAACTTTTTAAACATAATCTTTATGTTTTTATGGGATAATCATTTGAGATATATTTAAACAAACACAGATTCAATTTTTAAAATTTATTTTCAGCATGTGATGGAAAAACAAAAATAACAACAGAACACTCTGTAGTTCTTTCTGACAGGTACTTGAAGACTTGTTTACTTTTCTCTATAGTGGTGGAAGGAGCATCAAGTGTAGTGTGCCATTGGCCCATCCTGTGTTATCCGTATAAGTCAGGCTTTAAAAATACAATTCCTTCAGCTCGGTGCTTTGTGACCACCTAGAGGGGTGGGATAGGGAGGGTGGGAGGGAGACGCAAGAGAGAGGAGATATGGGGATATATGTATATGTAAAGCTGATTCACTTAGTTATAAAGCAAAAACTAACACACCATTGTAAAGCAATTATACTCCAATAAAGATGTTAAAAAAAAAACCAAAAAAACAATCCCTGCAAGATGACTTCAGTAACAACCTTAGGAGGTCTGTTCATACAAACAGAACAGAAGCATCTGCCAATAATTAATGAATTCTCAGCCATTAAAAATCAAATAAAGCAATATAGACACAAGCTGATTGTTATGAACATCTGAAATATGAATTCAATGCAAAAGTCTTCTTTTTCTTCATTGAGCAATTCCGTATAGAAGCTGCCCAAGTTTTTTTTTGAAGAGGATCAACTTTGTAACCTGAAATCTGAAAGATATATCTAATATGAGCACTGAAATACATCATATTAATTAACTGCATGTTCACCAACTGTATGATGTTTTCAGGGTAAAAGATGCATTTCTATGCATTTGTTCTCATACACCTCTTTGATCATAGTTATTAAGAAGGAAAATTACACATCAGAAAAACCAGGGCTGAAGCCCCTATACAGAGCAGTTAGATTGCATTAATTAATTCATTTGTAAATAGTAGATTTTAGATGCAATGTGATTCTCTGGCAGCAACCTATATATACTTTTCATGCCCATATAATATTAATGAGGCTAAAATTTTTGACAGCATCTAAATTCATTCTCCAAGGAGATCTTTAAAGTCATAGGCTCCTTTATACTGATGAAGTCCTTAAGATAATTTAATCAACATCCATTACTTAATATAAATAATCATTTGAAAGAATTCCAGAGAAATCAAGTCATTTATTCATGACCATTGTCCACATTGCCCAAAGTAGGACAAATCAGTCATACAGTCATACTTATTTCCAGTCCAGTGGATTTTAAATCCTTTTTTCTTAGAAAATTTTTCTAGATATCTTAGATCACTTTGCCATGAATCATTAGTCACCACATTTTTCTTATGGCTAGATATTTACTAAATTTATTTTGCTCTAAATTATAAGAGCTAAAAGATTCATACTTGCAAGGAATTATTGTCAGTATAAACTACATCTGCATATTTCAAGAGAGAAATAAGGTATTTCAGTGACTCCCAAATAATTTAGCTGGGTACTTACTCATTGTCCTCTAGTGGTTAACTCAGTGCCGTCTCTCTGAGCCTTTCAGAATGCTGACTAGAACTAATGCATTTGACTTAGGTTTAACCACGCAGACAAAAAAAGTGAGCTTGGATATTTTTGAATAATTCTGCCAGCTTAACTTATTCATATTTCTTGGCATTAATTTATTTACTCCATCAATTGACAAATATTAATTGAGTAACTACTATGTGTCAGGCACTTATTCTGTTCTCTAAGAACATAGCAACAAATAGAATATCCCCAAAAAAATAACACTGTTGTTGAGATAGTTGTGAGGCAAGGGCAGAAGTAGAGAGTCAATTAGGTGGTGAAAACAATATTCAATTCAGTTAGAACATCATTTTTCCAAAAGAGAATTGTTTTTAATTTGCATGTCCTGGATAACTAACGAGGTTGGGCACCTTTCCAGATGTTTCTAGGTACAGTGAATATAGCTCTTGGTTTTCATAGGATAGTCCTGGTTTATACCTGTTAAGTTGTATGGCTTAGCATTGGGCCCTGATTTTTTTTCAAAGGTAATATTATTTATTATTGAATTTAAATAAGCTCAGATGGATTTTGAGACCTATATTTGGTACTTCAGTTTTTTGCCATGTTTTTGTTTAATAGTGTATGAGATATGTCTCAAAAACAGACTTCTCTCAATTTAGTTATATTGAACAGCAACCAGTGACAATCAGTTTTCTTTTTCTATACCTTTCCAGTTGCAGTGTAATCAACCTCCCTTTCAAGAACATCATGTATAAAATGTATTTGGGAAATAAAGTTTATGTCTTATTGCCTTAAATCTTACGTTAAAACTATGAACAAACGTATTTTACCTTCCTTAGTGGTTTGGTACCTTCCTTATCATATGTTGCAAACCATATGAAGGTACTTTTTTTCTTTTGGTGGGGGGTGGTTTGATCAAAAGTGGTTAATTATCAGTAGTTTTATAAATTTTAAATGACATACAAATATTTGTTTATATTATTGATGAATCACACTTTTAGAATTTATTAAAATTAATTATCTTGGACTTAATGACCTAGAAAATAAAATATATTTCTAATAAAAAGTCAGTTACCAAATTTCCGTTTTACAAGAAAGATGATGAAAGTTTAAGAGGCACATAATGTTTGTCAACATTAACTTTTCAATATTGAGATTACAGTGATATCACTGGCTATATGAAAATTAGAAGAACAAAATCTACTCAAAATTTTCAGCATCTACTTTAAGTTAGGATTTAATTTTGAAAGTCTAAACACAAAAATGACAGTTCATCACATGTACCAGCAAAAGGTTTGTTTATATATTCATCTGTGAGTCATGACCTTTTATTTAGATCAAGTGACTATTTGTCTAAGTCAGTGTTGCTCATTTCCAAGTCCAGATTTTGTTGTGCCTATGCATAATTAACATCTCCCTTTAAAGCACATTAGATATGATGTGTATTTGGGTAACAGAAGGTGAGAAGTCCTGGCAAAAGCCTATCTTTAACTCTGAAACAATAGCTGTTAATGTATTAGCTCATCTGGAAAATTTTGCAAACATTTAAATGCTCTTGGTCAGATAGGACTTCCAGAAAGGTAGGGTTAGGTCCCTGATGAATCTGCTACTTGAAAAAACAATGAAGTCTTCCCATAACATTATACTGTCATCTCCTAAGGAGGAAAAATGTATCTAGAGCAGTACTGGCAATTAAAAAGTATTATTAAAATGACCTAAATTGTTATTATGATTATGATTATGATCATCATTGTCCTAATTTTCACTAGGAAAAGTCTATTATAAACGTTCTACTTATTTTGTCTCATGGACTACTTAGAAATCTATGAAGTAGCCATTATTATGATCCCTGTGTTACAGATAAGGAAGCAGAGTCATGGGTAGGGTATACAGCTTAAGAAAATTAATCAGTCATGCAGTTAGCAAGCAGCCGAGTTGTATTTGAACCAAAGCAGTATACAATGTTAAGTAAATAAATTAAAATTTGTATGTATAACATGATCTCCAGAATATTCAAAAAACAGAATAACTTAAAAATATTAATGAAATTTGCATGGTGGGGCTATGAATGTGTATTTTTACTTATTCCTAGTTTTCTCTACAATGCCAGTTGTATTTAATAAGCCTATGCTAATTTTATTATGAAAACAAAACACGTATTTCTAAGTGCTGCATATACCAAATGAAAATCGCATCTCCAATAAGACCTAGGAAAGACAGTCCCAGTTATAGCCATCCTGGGGCTGTTTATTGTAGAAAACATGTTAAAATATGGGTCTGCCGCATGCACATTATTGAAGAGAAAGCTGGTCAGTTTTCAGGGGAAAAAAAGAATTTCATGGCAAGAAGGAAAAATTGATGTCAGAATCATTTATATATTTGTCTTGATCATGAGAGGAAAAAGAGGGGAGCAGAGAAACAGGTAACAACGTTTTAACAAAACCTGGAATCAAGAACTTATCCCCTGTACCAAATGGTGTCCTTCATGTATACCTAAATTACAGACCTCAGATCCCTCCAGGTAGAAATATCCATGATAATTCAACACTGGAACGTTCAAAGGAGAACTAAATTGAAAAATTAAATAAAGTCTGCAAAGGACATCTGGTTCCTAAAAGCTGGGATTTTATAATCAGAATATTCACGGGCAATGTCAGAGTCCAGTGCAGGTTCCTCCTGCCAGGGAGGGTGTCACTGTGTACAGGAAGTGTACAGAGATCTGCACACGCACAGACGCATTTTAGATGTTTCATTTGTATCACTGCTTTTTGAGTATTCAGAATTAGAGTTTGCTTTATCAAATTTGAGTCCTACGCTTTTTCTGAGAGTAAATCTCCTGGGGTCAATTTCTCTTGTTCTTTGCCTATTCGCTTATTTCATTCATTGACCATTTATTCAGTAAACACTTATTGAGTATTTGCTGTGTATGAAGTGGCGAAAGAGAGAAAACAATTGTTAGTCATAAGAAACAGTGTGAGACAGACAAATAGTTACAAGTGATTATAGCAGTGGTAGTGCTCTGATGAAATGGAGCACGGGGAGCTATAAAAACAGAGCAGACTATATAACCTGGGTTTTGGACAGTTCTGGGAATATTACTGGGGAGGGTGTCAGGGTGGTTGCCTTGAGGAGATGTCACCTGAATTAAGCTTGTTGGAGGGATGAAAGTTAGCCAGCTGAAAGGATGAAGGGTCATATGGGGCAAGGTTTACCACACAAAGGGAACGGCGTGTCTATTTCTAAACAATAGAGTTCCAAAGTGGAAGGGACAGGATTCCTGATGTTTGCTAAAGTGTTATGACCCATTGGAACACACTATTTTCCATCCCGGGGAAAGGAAAGCATCGGGGCAAGATTTACAATTGGAGCTGTCAGTTTATCAGGCTGGAGCAGGTGTCAGGAGCAGCAAGAAATCAAGTCCAAAAGGAATAAAATCAGAAATAGAGAGATGAGTAAAAGCGGTAAGTAATGGCCATGGCAAAAGGCCACTCGAGACTACACAGCAAAACTCCAGCACGAAAATGAAATCCAGACCTTGTATTAGAGGAAGGGTTGCAAAAAACGCAAGAGCAATTAAAGATTCCTGCAGGTTGGGCATTGCTCCAGGATTTATATAAAAATAACAATTGATATCTGAAAACAGCATTGTCTGGTACTAAGTGCAAAATCTACACATTCTAGGAAATAATCTTTAATATGGTAGAAACAACCAAGACACAAGATATTATTTGTCTTACACATGATCATAGCAAGGCTAAGAGATCACAGATCCTTATGGAAGTCTCATTTGGGAAAAAATAATCCTGGGAGTTTTGTCAAATCATGCTCAATCTAGAGATAGTTTGAACTTACATCACTTGAACTTTCATCAGTTTATAATATAGAAGCTTCTCTCTACTTTTTACACATTCTGTTCTCTCAAAGACCTTTATGGAAAGAAAGGAAATTTATTTTAATATGTTCATTATGAATCTAGCTAGTCAGTGTCATTAAAGATGTTTACTTTTCTTATTGTAAAAGTAATACATGCTCAGTAGAAAATGCAAAACATAAAAATTAATATCAATCATAATTCTATCAATTAAAAAATTACAATCACAGTTAACATTACAGTAAATGTCCTTTTAGTATTTTTCCTATGCAATCAAAATGACATATACAGTATAGTTGAAACTATATAAAATGCATATCTTGCTTTTTTTACTTGAATCTATCATAAAGGATTTTCCAAATCATTATACTATTCACAAACATAAATTTAAATGCCTGCATAATGATTCACCTTGTGATCTCACTATAAATTACTTAAACAATTCTCCAAATATTGTATATATATTGTAGTGGAAGAAATAGATACAAATAAAATGCATTTTAAAAATACAAATCTGTGTATGCATTTCTGATATTCCTAGGATAAATTCTTAGAAGTGGAATTATTGGGTTAAAGGATATTAATATTTTAAAGTGGAAAATAGTCAGAATATGCCTAAATAAACCACATGACCTACTGGATTTTATGATTATACAAGCCAGAGGGATAAAATTTCCTAAAAGCTTGAAAGATAAAAGGAGAGGACTAAATAACCTCAATTAAATTAATTACTTGTATTTGGAAAGAGATATAGGAATTCACAAATTCCAGTCTTGTTCTTACCCTGAAATTTTATGGGAGATCTGAAGCAAAAGTATATTTCACATGTTTTTTTCATATTTGTTTTGATTTGTTGTGTTTCAAATTTCTAAATTTCTTAAAATGGAACTAGAATTTGACAGAGTTCACCTTCCAGTATTCATTGATTTTGGATCTTGTGAACTTTTGAAGGAATAGATGGACCTACTAGTGGCCTGGTCACTCAATGCATGTGCTTATGTGGAAGGCATATTTTAAGTATTTGTGATCCTGTTTGAGACAGCTAAAAATCATAAATGCTGAGTATTTTAGAAATTGACATTGGTCAGTAAGTTTATTGCATAAGTAATAGGCTTTAACATTTAAGTAATATGGTTAAATGGTTAGAGTCCATTTATAAATTTAATATATTTGGTGTATTCGCTTAAAAATTAAAGCTAAGAGAAAGCAGCAATTACTTGAATTCCAGAATCCGTGCTTTGAATTTTACATGCCTTTTTTTTTTTTTTTTTTTACTTAGTCCTCACAACAATACTATGGAACTCTTTTTCTTATTATTTGTTTACATATGAATATACTGAACCTTAATGCATTATTGTTAGCAGTATATTTGTGAAGAGGATATTTATGTTCAGTCACAGAGACATTCATGGAATAGCTACAATGTACCAGACATTATGTTAAATGCTGTGGGTAAATAATGAATCCATACAAGGCTCAAAGCCTTGTTCTGAAGACAGAAATACAAAGAGTTATTTTTAAGTGCAGACGCAAATGGCTCCACAGGAAGCCAAGAAATGCTTTCTGTGGAAAATGATGGAAGATTTAAATCTTTGTACATTAGTAGAATTTAGCCAGATTAAACTGAGAGGAAGTTGTCCACTTTTGTCTAAAAGAGTGTATTTAGAACCCAGTCTGTGTGCAGCATTGTGCTAGATACTTCACAGGCCAAGGCATATTTATAACTGACATGAGCCCCGATGGTAGTAAATATTTGCCCCATTTTACAGATACAGAAATGGCACCTCAAAGAGATTCAATAATTACCTGTCCTCTCTTAGCTCTGCCTTGAATTCAAACTCACATTCGTCTACTCCTGAGGTCCATATACTTAACACTGCAGGAAGCTGCCTGAACCACATAAAGTGTGTGGCAATTGTATAGTTACTACCTGCTGAAGAGTGAATGTTTGTTTCCCCCCCACCAAATTCATATGCTGAAACCTAATCCCCAATGTGATGGTGTTTGGAGGTGGGGAGTTTGGGAGATAAATTGTCATGAGGATGGAGCCCTCATTAATGGGATTAGAGCCCTTAAAAAAGAGACCCCAGAGAGCTCCCTTGCCCCTTTGCCAAGTGATGACACAGGGAGAATATGGCCATCAATGAACCAAGAAGAGGGCCCTCACCAGACACCAAATCTGCTGGCACCTTGATCTTGTACTTTGCAGCCTCCAGAACTATAGAAATAAGTTTCTGTTGTTTATAAACCACCCAGTTTATGTTTTGTTATGGCAGCCTGAGTTGACTAAGACACTTACTCACTGAAGAAATATTGGCAGGCTATTGGTGTAGTCTGTATGTGACATAAGCTGGAAGCTATTCAGCCTCTAGTCAGCACAATGCCTGACCTGCTGTTTGTGCCACTAAATAGTCAACACAAGATTGAAAATCAGAAGAGGTCCCGAAAAGAAGTGTGTGTGTGTGTGTGTGGGCGGGGGGGGGGGGGGGTATTGAGGTGTCAGGGCTGTTAGGGAAAGATTCCTTGCAAGACTGTACCTTCATAAATAGGTAGTATGGGTGGCGGCAAAATCACCAGTCAGAATCTATAAGGGTCATACCTGTTGTTATCATCTTCTAACTTAAACTTGTATTTGTTTCAAGACAGTAATGTTCCCTGGTTAAAATACCTCCTCACTTCAACATAGCTGGGAGCCATTTTTTTCCCTTCTTCCCACCTTTAAAATAAACACGATGCCTGGAGGGTTATCAGTTGACACGTAAGCAGTGGGAAGAAAGATACGTGCTACAGATGTAGAACAAAATAGAAAGAACTAAGCCATTGTTGATATCATTGATTCACCATACAAGCTCTAGACTTTTTACTCTAGGATTTATCATTGCAGGCAATAAATAAATCCCTTGCTTGTTTAAATCATTGTGGTAGGGTTTCATTTTCCTACTTGCTACCAAATGGAATCCCAACTGAAGTCAATTCAAATCAATCAAAGCAGAGGGGTTAGAATTGGGAAGATATTCAGCTTGTCCCAGGAAACTAGAATCAGAATTGATTGCAAGAGGAATGAATGGGCTAAATTAGGTATTGAAGAAATTATGAATGTGCCTCCAAAGGCTGTTTCAGTAATGGTCTTGGTTAGGTAGCGGTACCCCATATCAGAACAGGGGCAGGTAGGAGAGCCCTAATTCAGGTGGACAAATTTCAGCTGTAAACTAAGAAATAAAGATACAAAACAAAGGTGAAGAGTAAGCCAATCAAAGAAGCTAGTAATAAAGTAGCTTTGGATCGCAGGGAGCAGTAACAGCTTCAAAGTTCAGGTAAGAGGACATACTGGTACAGGCTTCTGCAGTCACTGAAATGAATAATACCTGCAAATTCCAAACTCCACTAGGTCTCTTGCTCAAGATTCAAAGTTCTGAAAGACATCATCCGATGTTCTGGGCACGGACATGTGCCTCCTTGCTGGATATACATTTGTAGTTTCAGGGAGAGCATGACGTGTAGAGATTTCAAAGCAAGGCATTGAAAATACCTCCCACCAAGATTAAATTCAATATTGCGGTTCCCCAAAGGGAGGCTGGAGTAGTATCGAAGAATAATTTGGATCCTGAAGGGTCAGTAAAGCAGAAAATGTCCAAGAAGTCCCCTGGTCCTGCCTCTGCAGGTTTGACCCCTTAATCATTCTTAAGTTCTGTTGTTTTAGATTAAAAAGTCTGAATCCTTGTCTCGGTTCCTCTGATGATACTTTGAATGTCATAGGTCTGATAGAGGGAATGAAAAAGAAAGAATTAGTATTCTAGACTTATGGCTGAGGAACTGGGCTCCTAGACTTAAATTCTGTTACAAATAATCCCCATGCATCCATGCATGCTGACAGATACGGCACAACACTTTAATCGCCATTGGCTATGGGCCTAATAAAAGGCGGGTAATAAAATCAAATTCTGCTGGGCTCCATTTTTTACAGGCAATATCAAGCCCTGTGAACTTTAATGCCCACTGTCTATTTAGATAGTCATGGCTCAGAGCTGGTATTAAAGGTAGCTAAAAATACTTGTTCTGAAGGGTTGAAATATATTGCAAATTACACTGGAGTATGGGCTTAGTCCAAACTAATCCTATATTGCACTGATCTTTGCAAAATCCATTCTGTTTTCCTTGGCAGCTTCATTTCCACTCCTTCCCTTTGTCTTATTCCCTTGAAGTTCCATCTTTATTGGAGTCAGGAATTAGAATGAAGTGGCAGGTTTTAGGTGTGTTTGGGTGGCTGCATGTGATAGGTTTTGCTTCTGGGTGACCAAAACAAACCTATTTTTCATTCCATTTCCTTTGCAGCCTCATTTTCATTCCAGCACTCTGTATTCCTCAGACACCATCAAGTACTTTTCCTTTGTAAAACAATGAATGTATTATTCTAGGCTTTGTTTTTTCTAGGGCTGAGCAGAGAACTGGGTTTTTTCTTGTTTCCCTACACATTAAAAAGAAAATACTATATTGTAGACACCCAAACTCTTGAGTCAAGTAACATAAAAAAAAAAAAAAATTAATTATAGGAGGGAGATAAAATCTACATCTGGCACATTTTCACAGGGGTATTGTTTCCAAATTCTTAAGTGGGAAGGATAGTTTCTGAGTGAAATAATAATGTGGAACCAAAGCCTTATCTGAAAGAAGATGGAGAATTTCTGAAGAGAGTGACATTCACTTAAATAGGGAAGTGGTTTTTGACCTTTAGAATTTAGCAAAAAGCTTGAATAACCTCAGTTCTGAGTCTTTGTGTGCAAAAAAGGCACTAATCTCAGCTCTACTTTAATAAAATTTTATCAAATATTTTGTGTGGAGTCCAACTGCAGACACCCAGCTGTGGCCTGTAGCATCGTCAAATACCAACTCGGAGTCAGGTTTTTATGTGCAAGTTCAAAAGAGAATATATTTTACCAACTGCCAAAGAATTACATGTTCACTCAAACTCAGACTTAACTCAGTATAGATAGATGATAAAGTATAGCATTTGGCCAAGTTCCTACTTTGCTAGAACACCTTGCTCTAATTTTGACTTACAGATATGATGTTCTATCACTGTGGTTCTTATATTTTTGTGCAGTTAATAATCCTCCTAGGAACTCAAAAAATACATAATTCCCAGAAGATATCTTCTGAAGCAGAGTATTTTTTGGTGGCATGGGAATCTGTATTTTTTACAGAGCGCTCTGAATGATTCTGAAGTAGACTGTCCTTGAACTACACTTTGAGATGCCACTAATTGTTTGGATTATATTTGTAACACTAATTGGAAAAACTATTTCATGCCTTCTTATTTGTTCCTTACAATGTGTAAAGGTTTGAAGACTTCTATTATTTCAATGGTTTTTGTTTAACCGTCCCATCTCTCCATTTTTATTGTCCTTATGTTTTTATCTTTTTAAACCCTTGAGCATTAAATAAAATTGTTTTACTTGTGTGCTGAGGGTTTTGATGGAGAAGAATTACTTTATTTGTTGCTGTCACCATAAAGATAGCCTCTACACTCAAGGGTTAATCCTGTTGATTGACATGGTAGATAGCCAGGATTTTGTGTTTCATGCCATCTAATGGCTCCTGGAATAATTGGTTGTCCTGTCTCATCAGCATCAATGAAGTAAAGAGGGAGACGTAACACCTATGTTGTAAGGATTGTTTTTTTTTTCTCCTTGTCCTCCTCTGGATGATAAGGACACAGAGATAGAGGAGTGGGAGGAGGGGAGAATCAGGAGAGAGATTAAAAGAATATGACTAGAAAAGGATGTCTCCCTGTAGCTACTGCCATTCTATACGGAGAAATCAGATAGATTTGATCTCAAATCCCAATCTCAGTTGCTTTGAGCAAGTACCTTTGTCTCCTTTCTGTTAATTAAATTGACACCAAATGTATCTATTGGTGAAGGGTTCTATAGGAAATAAATGTGTGGAAAAAGTCCAAGTATGTTTGTGTTCACCAGAATGACTTTAGGACATTTTCACATTTAGTAATTAACATCAATATTGAACAGCACTTTGGTTAGCAGTTTTTTTTTTTCATAAGTGTTAATAACTTTAACTTTACTAGTTTGATTTTCAAGTGATAACCTAACCTCATGTAGGAATATGTATTTCCAATTACAGGACAAATGTAGTTTGGTAATTAGACCTCTTCTTTGGTTTTCCACTTAATTGGGTGGCTCAAAATAGTGTGAAGAAAGATTTAGAGTGAACCTTCTTGCTATAGCCTGGCTCAGTTTCTCTGCCTCTTCTGTTTATATCAATGAGATTAATTAACAGATCTGTATTTAATGATATTCTAAGTATGTAAGGTAAATTAGAATTACTTATCTCCTCTCTTACACTGTCCTTCACATAAATTCACCTTTAGCTGTACACAAATTTAGTTAAAATAGACATTCTAAAGAATCAACTGTAGCCCCTTTCACTCTGTGCCATGTTGTCAATTCCTAAGAAGTATATAACCCTGAGTAAGAGAGAAAAAGCCAGTAGTTCACAGCTGAGAATTATCGCATTGTGGAGCCTCAAACTCTGTCTACTTTTTAGACTCAGCTTGAGTGTCATCATCTTTGGAATACTTCTCTGATATTCTTCCCTTTCCCCCATTTCAGCCAAGCTACCAGGTAGAATCAATAGCTTATATTTCTGAGTGCTCATGGAAAGCTTCCCAAACATCTGTCAGATCGTTTACCATTGTAGTTGGGCATCACGTACTATACAAGATGCTCTGGATCCAAAGGTGATTAAGAAAAAGACCATGCCCTCCATGAACTGGTCTTATAGGGGAGACTGATGATTAATTGTATCATAGGTAACAAAGAGTCCATGGGAATGTACGAATAAATAAATGAAGTAACCTGGTGAAAGTTCCAGAATCAAATAATTCCCACTGCATCTCTTAGTAATGGAAAGCTAATATGTGTTTTCTCCTTCCTAGTTATCAGACCGAGTACATAAGATAAACTATAACCTTACAGGACATTATCTCAGTTCTTTCAACAACTTTCAACATTATCTCAGTTCTTTCCTGCAAAGTGAGGAAAATAATAGCTTATACTTTAATCTTTTGGGAAAAAACGAGACTCGGAGAGTTACTTCAGGTTTTCCATGGTCACACAGTGAGATTTAGCACAGATCTGCCTCATAATGGAGCCTTAGGACCTAAACAAGGTCTATTTGGATTTGCACAATGGCAGTTTTTGTGGGAATACATAAGAAAATCATAGAATGTATATTGACATCATTTGTTGTCATTATGGAAAGGAGATAAGTGGTCTGTTAAAGAGTTCATTTCCTGCAGATTAATCTTAATGTTCTCCCTTTTAAAATAAATCACATGGTATAGGTTAAAGAGAAAGTGAGAAGAAATACGTATCAGTGTATATTTTTGCTATCTATCCATTGTCTATATATGTATAAACACACACATATATATACACACACACCCATAATGGTGTATCAATAAATCAACTTAAAAAATAGAAAGAAGAAAGATAAACTTAAGATACATTATTTCTTTGTAGATTGTAATACAGTCTACACATAGGATGAACAGAAAACTGTAAAATGTAAAAGACTTTTTTTTTTAAAGTAGGAGTTATCAATTTGTATTTAGTAGATGTTTCCGTTAATAACCTATCTCTCTGCAGTTTTCTAGATCTGAACAAATTAGCCTGTCTCCCTTGCTGGGTATTCTTTGCACTGGAAATCATATAAGATCAAGAAAGCAGTTTATCTTTTGTTCTTAACGAGGTCTTCTTTGTAAGACAACATCATTTTGGTCCTGGCCACTGCATTATTACAATAGTCAGCATATCAAGGTGCCATCTTAATTTTTTTAAATTTATTTATTTAATTTATTTATTTTTGGCTGCGTTGGGTCTTTGTTGCTGTGCATGGGCTTTTTTTTTTTCTCCTAGTTGCGGTGAGTGGGAGCCACTCCCCCCAGCGGTGTGCGGGCTTCTCACTGCGGTGGCTTCTCTTGTTGCAGAGCATGGGCTCTAGGCGCGTGGGCCTCAGTAGTTGTGGCATGTGGCCTCAGCAGTGTGGCTTGTGGGCTCCAGAGCTCAGGCTCAGCAGCCATGGCACACGGGCTCAGTTGCTCTGCAGCATGTGGGATCTTGCCAGACCAGGGCTCGAACCCATGTCACCTGCATCGGCAGGTAGACTCCCAACCGCCGCACCATCAGGGAAGTCCCAAGGTGCCATCTTATTTTAAAATTCCACATGGTTCAGAGAAAAAACAGAAAGTTCTGGTGTTTTGAGGAGTTTGAGACCATTTTTTTTCTTTCAGTTTTATTGAGATATAATTGGCATACAGCACTGCATAAGTTTTAAGGTGTACAGCATAATGACTTGGCACATATATTGCAAAATGGTTACCACAGTAAAGAACACTTCTTTTTCTACATGGAAGAAGGAAAGGAAGGAAAGACAGAATTAGTTTAGGGAGTAAGAAAGGAAAAATAGAGAAGAAAAAAATTTATGTTGGATTCCTTTACAGACGATCAAAAGCCAAAATTTGGATTTGAAATGGTATGAGTTATCTGTTGATGGATAGTAAATTACCCCCAAACTCAGTAGCCTAAAACAACAAATATTAATTATCTCGTTTAGTTTCTGAAGCTCTGGAATCTTCTAGGAGTTGTTTAGCTGGGTGGTTCTAGCTAAGTGTCTCTCATGAGGTTGTCCTCAAAATGTCAGCTAGGGCTGTAGTAGTGTCTTAAAATGACAGTCTCTGTTGCCATTTTACCTGAAACAGTATTTCACCAATTGTGTGAACCTGAAATACTTATTTTCTTCAAGTCTTAGAAAATAATAGATTTTGTCACTTAATAGGTTGGGAAATTAACTTCTGGAAATATTGTGAGTACTAAGTAAGATAATACATAAAAAGCAGGTAGCTCAATGCCTGAAAATATAGCAAGTGTTCAGCAAATACTAGTTTTTATTATTGATATAATGAGATATACTATGAAGTAGATAGGAAAATATTTATGGGAGCAAGGACTTTTCTATTCGTTTTAGCAAATTTATATAAGGTATCTCTCTCTTGCAGTGACAGAAATTGTGCTGGGCTTTGTGGAAAGAGGCATAAATGAGATATTTATCCTCTTTCCCTTTAATGCTCCTCTTACCTGAAATATAAGCTCTAGAAAAAGAGCAGCAGTGAGGATTATTATGGAGAAGGGAAGGACAGCATGCTCTAAAAATCAACACAAGAGAATCTATCTAGTCTGGAGGCTTTAAAAAACAAAAAATTCCCAGAAGAAGAGATGTTTAAGTTGAGTGTTAAAGGATAGTAAGGCAAATTGCTGTGGGCAGAGCATGAAACGAAGTGATATTATGGTGTTCAAAGGCCCAGAAAAAAGAAAAAACAAAAGTATGCCATGATAAAGGAGCTGAAAATGTCTAGGGATTATGGGTTAGAGAAGTCACCAGGTGGTCAAGGAGACTGAACAGGCACTTCAAGTCAAAACAGAGGGTTATATGAGTGCATGAATGTGTGTGTGCACTAAAGGGGATTTCTGAATGCAATTGTACATTTTTTATGACTAGTGAAAAAAGAATACAACATAAATATGGAGATAACATAGTAGGAGATTTTACTGTACATATGGTCAGAGGCCAAAGGGCTAACCTTCCCATGAGGCAAAATCTGTCCCTAGAAAACATCGTAACTTTTTCAAAATATCTAACAACACAAATTTGGGAGTGAAAGTTACTCCTGGCCTGTGGGCCAGGCAGGACCACAAGGATATACTGTGTCCCTGTTCTGTACTGGGTTTTATCATAGTCAAGGGGAAGCAGGACAATCAATAAGAAGAAAACGCGAAACTCCACTTCACAATATGCCTCACTGGTAGCATACTTCAGCAACCAGGAGAAAGTATATTCTCTTCTCCCCAAATTTACAAATGAAGGAACATGACAACAGACTTGAAGAATATCGCAAGGTCATATAATTGCAAAGTGGTGCAGTGTGATTCAAATCAAGGTCATCATGATTCTAAAGCTTGTGATCTTTTGCTATCCTATGCTACCTCACCCATTTCAAACAACTTATTCCCAGTTGTAAAGTATTAAATAGAATAAAGGTTTTAAGAGACGGACTACTAATACATTAACATGCAATCCCTCTGGGAAACAGTTATATCATTGTTTTAGGGTGGAACTTCTCAGTCCTAATTCCATGAGGATGCATCGTTGTGGTACTTGTGAGCAGAATATTGGATATATAACACTGTGTACTTATTCACACTTTCTTCTTGTACTTACGGACAGGTCACACGAAATCATCAAATCAAGTTTTCAGTAGATATCTCACTCAAGGTTGTATCTCTTAGTATAAATATCATACAGAAAACATTGTTGTTTAAATTGCTAGATCTGAACTTAATTTTAAATAGCAAAAAATTGAAGAGAAAACAACTTTGAGACATAGTGAGGGTAAATTAGTTAAGGCATTCCAAACGTCTACAATGTGTTAAATAATCTGTGTTATCTTATTGTAGATCCTTCATTTCTCAGAAAATATGACTCATTTTTAAATTCTTTAACAGATGTTGAAACTGAGACTTAGATAAGAGTTTAGTAGATATGTCCAAGATTCATATCTATAGAATGACATCTCCAAATTCCATGCAGTCTCCCCAATCTAAAATATATTCATCATACATATAATAACAATACAAGAATAAACAAACTTGAATTTTAAGGTATTACATATGTGAGACATTGTGCTTTACTTAATCATCCCAGCAATCAAATGAGGTGCATAGAATTCTCATCTTAATTTTATAGATGAAGAAACATTAAAAACAGTTTAGCAGACTTGTTCAAATACCCATAGCTAGAAGAAGACAGCAGTACATAAACTCACTTATGCCTGCCTGCAAAGCCTAAGCCTACAACTTTTCTGCTGCTCCAGAATTTGAACTGAGCATCTGACACTCTTTCAAAGTTAAGATACAAACTCATAACAGCATTGTCTTCTTGAGGTCCAGAGTTGTCTTCTTCACGGATGATTGAGGTCCAGCCTCAAAACTAATAGTGAACCCACCTACGTTTTTCATGGAAGTCTGTATTTAGCCAAACTAGTGAGAGACTTAACTTGTTTTCCACGGATATGCTGAGGTTTCATGCGAATGTAATTCTTCTCAAGTATGTTCTTCTGGACTCTGATACTTAAGAAGACCAACTGTAGAGGAAACTCACAGCCACTGTCCAGGCTCACTTGGCTTTGTTTGACTGCTTGGATAAGAATTTTAGCCTACCCAGTTGCTCTGACTTGCATGTATTCTGTCTCAAGGCTATATTAAGGCCTCTCCCCTTCTTCTCCATCAGCTAAGGACCAGATGGAAAAGCAAAATGTTAGAGTGGTCAAATCCCATGCCTGCCAAGGACTGTCCATTTTAGCAAAGAATGTTTTCTGGTAAGCCGCTGGAGGTTTTCCAAAGAATTTAAGATTTGTCCTTGGATTGTGCTACATTTGCTAAATATGTTGCCAGACCACCAGAAGGTAGAGGGCAAGTTTAAGTTGAGAATAGTTATGGCTGGTTTTCATGGCCAAATTGAGATTTTTTTTGCTGGAAAGGATAGAGCCACTCAGCAGTGTTTGACGGAAGTGCGGGGTCCACACCATGTGATTTCAAGGCAGATGGTGGACAGGGGAGTATCTCCAGTTGAAGGATGATACATATTTGTATTTAAATGCCTATATCTTTGAAAATGTCTGACTCACAGTAGGTCCTCAGTAGAAAATGTTTTTAAATGAACATTGTTCTGGAGACTTTAAAGGGGATACTGCATGGTGAGTTATCTTCAACCCTTTGTTAAATACCTGTACTTTTTTTTTTTTTTAACATCTTTATTGGAGTATAATTGCTTTACAAAGGTGTGTTAGTTTCTGCTTTATAACAAAGTGAATCAGTTATACATATACATATGTTCCCATATCTCTTCCCTCTTGCATCTCCCTCCCTCCCACCCTCCCTATCCCACCCCTCTAGGTGGTCACAAAGCACCGAGCTGATCTCCCTGTGCTATGCAGCTGCTTCCCACTAGCTATCTATTTTACGTTTGGTAGTGTATGTATGTCCATGCCACTCTCTCACTTTGTCACAGCTTACCCTTCCCCCCCCCATATCCTCAAGTCCATTCTCTAGTAGGTCTGTGTCTTTATTCCCATCTTACCCCTAGGTTCTTCATGACCTCTTTTTTTTTTCTTAGATTCCATATATATGTGTTAGCATACGGTATTTGTTTTTCTGACTTCACTCTGTATGACAGACTCTAGGTCCATCCACCTCACTACAAATAACTCAATTTCGTTTCTTTTTATGGCTGAGTAATATTCCATTGTATATATGTGCCACATCTTCTTTATCCATTCATCTGTTGATGGACACTTAGGTTGCTTCCATGTCCTGGCTATTGTAAATAGAGCTGCAATGAACATTTTGGTACATGACTGTTTTTGAATTATGGTTTTCTCAGGGGATTTCTCAGTGGAATTGCTGGGTCATATGGTACTTTTTGAACATGGTGAATCACAACAAATGCTTTGTAAATAGAGGACGATGGATGCATTGGAAAGAATACTTGTCATAAGTGCCCTTAGGAGTCCCCCTGGATATTTTAACATTGGGCTGCTTTGTGATTTAACAAATAGTTTGGATTCTCTCTAATTTGTTAATAGCCACAATGCCTCTGGTTTTGTGGTTCAGGAAATAACTGTGTATGTTAGCTAACTTTATGTGTGTGTGTGTGTGTGTGTGTGTGTGTGTGTATATATATATACACACACATATATATATATATATATATATATATAGTTTTTATATCCAGAAACACACATGTTCATGGATATACTATAAGGGAACCAGGCCATCGACCCAATCTCCCTGATGATTACTTGAGGCCATAGATGCTTCTGGGAGTCCTTTTGTCATTAACAGATTTTGCTTACTTTAAAAAAATGTTTGCTGTCATTGAACCCAAGCATTGATTTTGAGGCAGCTGCTATAGCCCAGGCTTTCCCACAGTAGACAGCAAAGAAGCTGTCAACTTCAGTATGTTCTTTTTTCAGTTGGTTTTATCCATACACTTATTCATTTACTCATTATTTTAACACAGATTTTGATCATCTACTATAAGCTGTATTCTCATCACTCTTCACTGATGAAAAGGTAGAGTCTAACAAGAAAAGAACAGCCAAGATTGTAGAAAATTCTTTAATATCTTGAACACTATAGGCCACATAGAATGTGTTATTTGCTCCTGTAATCTTTATTGTAGGAAGAGGTTCTGTGGTTTCATTGATGAACACATACACATGTGCATGGACCCCAAAATCATGTTATCCAGCCTTCTCACATTGTAGCCAAGTTTAGGACTCAGACCTAACGTCCTCTGTGTCTCAAATCATGGAGAGTTCTTTTTTCATCTCCTTACGTATGAAAGACTAGCTCTCTTCCAGAGATTGCCTGCCTCCTTGAAACTAGTCTGCTGATCCTATAAAGAATCACTTGGCCTACGTTAGCCCACATAATAGCCATCATTTTAAGCAAAAGCCCCATATGAAATATGTGTATTTTATTATACTCATGAGAGAACAGAAGATCATTTACATCGATGTCTACCTAATCATGCATGCACTTGGAATGTATTAAAAGGAAGTGATTCTGTTCTTCCGCGGTAACATACCCTGGCTGTGGGATATACTGGACTGTGAATGGCAGATCAGTGGTATAATATTGGCCTGTCCACACATTAGAGCAGGGTCATGGAGACTGTCCTTAAGAAGACATGCCTTTTGAAAATCGTTGCTTGTTATGACAGTTTACTTGATTTCAAGAGAAAAAGTTCACTTGCTTTAGTGATACCCCAGTTCAGCTTGAGATAGAAATTTGAAAACGAATGATAGAAGTAGGATGAGGAGGAGGGGGAGGGGAAGGAAAAGAAGAAGAAGGGGAAGAGGGAAGGGGGAGGGAAACAGAGGGGCAGGAGGAGGAGGAGGAGAAGAAGAAGAAATGAAATGAACAATGTTTATTAAAAGAACAGTATCACAATTCTGCCCTTCTGGTTCTCAGATACTGTTTTCACCCATGGAGATAGTTGACTTTCCCACAGGAGTCTCTCAGATTTATAAATATTTCTCAATACAGATTTTAAAATACATTTAAATTGCTGTATGATACTTTTTTTATGATTTAGGGAAATGTTTGTGAATGATAAATTCTTGGTGACTAAGATGACTAAAGTGTATGTGCGGTGTTTAATATTTATGGTTTATATAATGGTGAATTTATATATTTTCTCATCTTTGGGTAAACTGATTTTTAAAACATTTTATGAAAATAGCATATACATACAGAAAAGTATACATATTATAAGGGTGCAACACCGTAAATTTTCAGTAGCTAAACACATTCATGCAGGCAGCATTAGCATCAAGAAACAAATATTGCCTGCATCCCAGAATCATTCCCACTTGTGCTTGCTTTCAGTTTCTGAACCCTTCAAAAGCTACCACCATTCTGACCTCTTTTGCATTTTATAACATTAGAATCACATAATGCATTATTTTTAGTACATAGTTATTTGTGTCTCGTTTCACCTAACATTATGTTTGTGAGATCCATCTATATTTCTCTGTGTGTTTGTGAATTGTAGATTCTCATTGTCATACTTTATATTATGGCAGTTGATACAGCCATAATTAAATTCTTTTAATGCCTTATTCAAAATAAAATATGTGGCAAATTCATTTATTTCCTATAAGTTATAACCCATATATTAGAGACTAAAATGCTCATTATGATCAATATACCCTTAAAGAGTTAACATATTTAAATTCTAGAAATAGAGTTAAACTAGAATCAGGCTCCCTGCCTTTCAGGTACGTCTTCTTTTGCGAAAATACAGTTTCATATTTAGATGTTTCTTTTTCTACTTACCGTGCAGAATTCTTAGATAAAGCACAACTTAAAATGGATCACAAAATACCTTTACAATCAAAACATGTTTCACTCTTTTTTCAGATAAGTGAATGAAATGAAGGGGAATATTAGTTGTTTGTGCAAGGGCATCACTCAGTTAAAATAAGGCAAAAACCTAAGTCTCTTTTTCCCAGTGACGTTCAAACTCACCTATCCTCATATTTCACTTGGAAGCTGCATGATATAATAGATTAAACTCCATGAATTTAAATTCACTGAAGGCAAATGCATTTTCCTTCTCTATATTACTCTTTCATTATAGCACAACTGACCACATTCATTCTAAATGATTAAACTGAAATCAGGTAACTTTTGGTTGATAAGTATGGTAGGCTGAATAATGGTCACCAAAATATGACTATGTCCTAATCCCCAGAGGCTGTGAAGATGTTATGTTATGTAGTATAGGGGAATTAAGGGTGAAGATGGACTTAAGGATACTAATCAGCTGACCTTGAAATAGGAAGACTACCCTGGATTGTTCAGGTAGACCCAATAATCACAATAGCCCTTATAAATGGAAGAAGGAGGCAGAAGAGGAGATTAGAATCAGAGAAACATTTGAAGATGCTAGACTTGTGGGTTTGAAGACAGAAGAAAATGGATATTCCCCCAGGACCACTAGGAGGAACACATCCATGCTGGCACCTTGATGTTAGCCCAGTGTGACCCACTTTTGGATTTCTGACTTCCATAAATATAAGATAATAAACTTGTGCCACTGACTTTGTGATAATTTGTTACAACAAAATAGGTGATTTTTTACAACAAGTTAATAAATAGGTGTGAGTAATTGACTAACAAAATTCTTTTTCCTGGATCCAGGAGCAAGTAAGAGTGGAGAGGATGGGCAATAGATAAATCTTGTCTTTCTTTTCCTCAAAATGTAATGATTGTTTTACCTCCTTCCACAAAGCAAGTAGCAGATGATTCTTTAGCAAATTCTTTGCTTTAATTCCTGAGTAAGATGGCATTTTTGTAAATGAATGCAAATCTACTTCTGTCTCAGCCAGGGAAAATGTATGCATTGCTTAAAAGTCAGATGTAGACATGGGCAAAACAAAGTTTTTTTTTTCTTTGTCCTTGCCCAAAATAAGCATTTTTTGTTTTGCTTACTAAAGACGTAAGATCAAGCTGATGGGGGGAAGGGGTGGGAGAGGTACCCCTCTGACTCTGGGACCCCCAGGTGCCTGCTAATGTAGGATTTGCCTTCAAGGCCACTTCTCCAAAATATATCCCAGAGAGTGTGTTAAATATAGTTTCTCTACTTAAGTTTAATTATAACTGTTTTCTCGTGTTCCCGTAAGAAACATTTCAGAATGTGAAAATCTGGTGCATATGGAAATAGGAAATTCATAGGGGCTTCTGGGTACCTTGCTTCACAGTAATATAAGGAGCCTGTTTCATTTTGAGTGCCGAAATTGTTCCAACAAATCTGGAGTTTTGTCACTGAGTGAGAAATTAGAGTTAAATACTCAGAGCTGGGAATGACATTGAAACACATAGATGGAAGTAACCAAAGAGGGAAATGGCTCTACTCATTATTCATAAATTATAATAAACTAAAAAGACTTTGAAAACCCAGCTACAAAAAAAAAAAAAATGGCTTGGAATTTTGGAACCACCCCTCTTAAGGGCTGGCTGAGATTTGCAAAATGGCTTAATACCATTTTCTAATTCAGGTAGCCAAAGTAGCTCTGCTCTGTGGCAGAGCAATGGATGCTAACACCAGGAAGAGAAGGGCTCATTCATGGTCCTAGGGTCACTGGTCAGCACATTATCCTTGACTTATTCTCATCCCTCATTAACAGACTCACACACTATTCTGTTATTCTTCTTTCTACATCAACCTTTGCAGATGATATTCTAAATAGTTGTCGTGCCAGACTCCAGATGAATGTGCCAGAAAGGGAAGTGTTAAGGGGAGGGATATAAAATACTTTAGAGAAATAACAAATTCCCAATTTTGAAAATCACATGAGGCCCAGTTTCCTTTTTCCTTCCTATCAGGGAAGAACTATGTCTTCAAAAATTTAAGAAAGTGAATCAAGCAAAATTAGAAGTCAGTGAGCACATACTATGTGTCAGTATTGACGCTTGGTGAATTTAAACTTAATCTTTTAACACTCTGGGTTAGCATTATTACCTAGTTTTCCCAGTGAGGATACAGGTACAGAAGACTTCACCTACTTTCTTAGTGACTGCACTAATGAACTGTAGAGCTTGACAAAGAACCAAAGATTTCCAAATCCCAGAGCATGGTAACCTACCCAGGTTGTCATGCTGACTTGAATGTGTCCTATGATCTTATTATCACTAGCTATAACCTCCATTTCCTCTTGTGTTTTCTAGTTTCTGATGATTTCCTACATATTCTTCCTTCATTTATGTAATTAGATAGTATGTATTGATTTAAATATACTTTGGATCTCATCTCACACCAAGAACAGTGCCTACCACAAAGTCAGTATTTGGTGACATTAGCTGACCAGAACAAAAGGAATCTGATTTATAAATATGAACTATCTAAGATTTTAAGCTGGAGCTACATTGCTGTACTGACGGGGTTTGTTGCCTCTCCTCAGTCTATGACCAAACATTGTGGTTAAAAACGAGGGGCCTGAATAAAAATTAATTAAAAAAAAAAAAATCGTGGGGCCTGGAATTCCATGGGTTGAGTAAGATTCCCCTTTCTGACACTTACTAGTTGGATGACCGTAGGTGATACTCATAACCCTCTCTGCCTCGATTCCTCCATACATAAAATAGAGTTAATAATAGTGCCTGTCTAATAACATTGTTGTCCAGGATAAATTAATAGACATATATAATGTGCTTAGTAGGACACCTGGCCCCTGAGAAACACCCAGTTAAGCTAGAGGTCACATAAACACTGTCAAATGAACACACTTTTTCTCTATCTTTTGACATAATTTAAAACTTTCAGAATGATTGCCAGAACAGTACTTTTTTACTCTTCCTGAAACAACCTAATTGCAAGCAGCAGTCTACTACCATCAATACTGCTATGTCTGTCTCTCACGAACAAGGCTGCCCTAATACGTAACCACATCACAAATAGCAAGTCAGGAAATTAATATTCATATGTTAGCTACCATCTTATCCATCTCTCATTCAAGTTTCACTGATTATCTCACTATATTTTTCATGACTGAAGGGTCCAATGTACCGTCACACATTGTACCTTGTTGTCATGCCTTCTCAGTCGCCTTCAATCTGGAATTGTCACCAAAGAAGTTTTTATAGGTTTAGTGCCACATGGCTAGTGAATCTAACTTAAAATTCTATGCTCTGATTCCTCCTTCTTTTTAACCTTGAAAAATGGCAAACCCCAGAGGAGTTTTCCTGTTCCCCAGTGTGTAGTAAAGCAGGTCATGTTGCATGGAACGTGCAGGCATGGGCTTGAGTGTAGCCAAAGAGGCAGGATGAACAGACAAGTGTTTTTTGGTGAGGCCAAGAGTGGCCCAAATATTACACTGAGCATTGGAGATTTAGATCTGATCACTTTAATCAAGGTATCTGTTTATCTGTTTATAATTCTCAAAATAGCATTTGAAAGATATGCACTTCTTTGATTAATTCAGAGTAGAACCTCTTGATCCCCACAGAGGTTTGCTTAAGATCCCCCAAACTCTCTTTTTCTATAGCTATATTTCCTATTTCATGTGCTTCTTTATTGCTTTCCTCATCTATCAAAGAATTAAGTTTGAAAGGGATATTACCTATCTCTTGCTTCCTAACCTTATTACTACAAACTTAACGTGTTAAAGCAACACACATTATCTCACATGGTTTTGTGGGCCAGGAGTCAAGGCACAGCTTAGTCAGGTCTTCTTTTCAGTGTTTCACAAGCTTAAAAATCAGCATTTTGGCCAGGGATGCAGTCTTATCTGAGGCTGGAGTGTGAAGGGATCCGTGTCCAGGCTTACATCGTTTTTGACAGCCTTCACTTCCTTGTGGACTGTTGGATTGAGAGACTCAGTTTCTTGCATGTACACCCACTGACTGGAATATACCGTGATTCCTTGCCACATGGGGCTTCCCAGCATAGCTTCTTGCTTCCTCTAAGTGAGCAAGAGAGAGTCTGTTAGCAGCAAGGGAAAAAATTGTATATAAAATTATCATGGATGAGACATCTCATCACCTTTGTCCTATTGTATTTGTTAGAAGCAAGTCACAGACCCTGCTCGCACTCTAGGGGAGAGGATTACGCAAGTCATGAGTACACGGAGGTGGAGGTCATAGGAGCTATCTTAGAATCTGTTTGCCTTAGAAGAATCTGTTTGCCTTAGAAGGCAAGAAGAAAAGCACTTTTTGAATATAAGCACATAGAGCATTAGAAATTGATAGGATATTTGTATACGTGGTAGAGGAAGATCCCATTCGAATCAGACTCTGGCATCTTGTGTATTGTTTTGTGGCTCTCTTATTTAGCTAATGAGCACAATATTTATCAGTCTGTATAGCAAATCAGACCCATCAAATACTCCAGCACATGCCCCATTAATGCATGCCTGAACAAAGGAAGAAAATAAGGAAGACACCCTTTCATCTACCTGTATACAAAACAGATGATGGTATAATCCAGACTTTGGAATGAACATATCTAAAATTTAATCTCATCTTAAGCATTTATTCTTTGGGTGACCTTATTTATACATGTGCATTATACAGATGTGGAAGTAAAAACTCAAATACTGTTAAAATAGGGGGGAAAAAAAACATGTGCTAGGCATTATTGTTGGGAAATTTGATTATGAGATTCCTCCAATACTAAATACTAAGTGTTAGTTATTTGATGTCACTGAGAATGAGAGTGGAAACTTACAGTGTGGCTTTTAGATTAAATGAATTGACTTGTTTTTTTCAGTACTTTTGACAATGGTTTCTTGGATTCTGGAAGACAATTACTTCAGCTCTCTAAGGAGCTTTCTAACTGCAGCTGCTAAGACATTTGTGCTGGTTTGGGACTATGTTTTGGAAGAATTTTTGAAGAGTACAACCACAATATAAAAATACATTCATTTTATTTTCTTCAATTATACAACAATGGGAATATGGGGCTGATTTCACTTGTATGTAGAATGTAAAATTCAAGTGGGAGACCTAAGTGAAAATGGGAACAATTTTTGTTGTAAAAATATCCTGTGTCATACAAGAGGCAGATTCATCCACCATATTTAACTGCCACATTAAATTCTGAGCTTGAGAATTAGATGTGATTGAACATGATTCTAAGACTTGGCACTAAGCAATAGATCTAGGAATTCTCCTCTGGGCAAGGAGGCAGGTCTTCTTTTCTCTCACAACACCAGGCAGAAGCAGAAGGAGAAAAGAAAAAGAAGAAAAAATAGAAAGCCATACACTGGCTTCAGTATACAAGCAAAAAATCTCCTCTCCTTCTCCAAAATATATATATTCTGTAGGACATGTTCCATTTTTGTGGTTCTCCATGACAATGAGCCTGAGGGTGGATAATGGGTTAGAAGAGAGTATTGCATTGTGGTATAGGCTATGTAGACCCAGGTTCCAGCTTTACACCTGCTAAACGGAGTCACCTGGGCTGTTGTATTGGACTTTCCTACATGTCAGTTATAACTGATGGCAAATGGGATCAAGTAAAGTATGTTAAGAGTAGTAAAGAAGGACAGATCTCGTATGTCTTTTCCAGCAGTTGAGAACATCCGTCTAGAAAGCCATGTTGTGACAGAGTTTCAGTCTACGCAGAGATGCAGTGAGGAAGATTGCAGGGGCTAATTAACGACGTCCGCCATGGGTATTGGTGGAGCAGCAGAGCAGCATCTTGCCTGATAGACGTTTGCCATCCCAACATTTCACTCTTTTCCAGATTTAATATTGTAAATGACTATGATTCACTTTCCCTTGATCTTGAATAAAATACTTTATTTTAGAATTTGAGAGAGAGAAAGGGCTTAGCTGAAGATGGGGCAATATTTGTGTATTGTCTCTTTTTTTTTTTAAACATTAACCATAAATTTCATGGCAGCAGAGAATACACTCTTTTGGTTCTATATTGTATCCGCAGAGACTAGCCAAGTATTGGCACATAGTAGGTGTTTAATAAACACATTGTGGAACCACTGAATTACATAGTACTCCTGAAAAAAACACGTACTACACTCCATCTCACACTGGGTTCTCCTGAAAGAGGCAGTTGTTAAACTAGTTTGTCAGACTAGAGTGTATTTAAGACAAAGAAACCAACAAAACACAAAACATGCGTTATAAAGTTGATTCATCTGGAATAAATGGCATATAAACCAATAAGGGGGAAGGAAACAGTCCAGGGATGTGTTTATATTTTTAATCCTGTGACTATTTTTAAGGTCTTCTGTGGAGTTTTGTAAACAACTGTCTGACAAGTTCATTCATTCATTGAGCATCCTAACTTCATAACAGAGAATATCTTTCTTCACCAGCTCCCAGCTCATTTTAGTCCTCTCCTCATAGCTCAGGGTCACAAAGTTGGTGCATCTGGAAGATAAGCTTATAAAAGTAGAGAAAAAGACAGTGTAATTATGTCAGCCTGTCAAAATGTCTGGCTCAAGGAACAAAAGACAGACTGGCCAGTTTTAATTGACCCAGAAATAGTTTGCTTTTTTTTCCCCTCTCAAAACACCCTCAAGAAAAATAATTCCTGGTTTTGGCTGCTATTTTTAAAACACTAAATAATGAGCATTTCCCACTTATTGAGGATTTGTAATGTGCAGAGCTCTTGCATTTCTACTCTGACCTTCACAACAGTTCTTTCTGGAATATTTTCAGACTCAGTCTAGGTTCCTGAGTGTCTGTATTTAAAGGGGTCCTCCAGTTCTCTATATAATGTTTGGGCTTCTATTATAGGACATTATTTTTACATTAAGGACTGTTAAGATCCTGTGGATGACCACATTATAACCAGCTTTTGCCATTCACATCAGCACCTGCAGGAGACTGATGTGCTCATAGGCAGACAGTGCCTGGCTTTTAACATCAAATAAATTATCTTTCACACCAAGTGTCTTTGGCATCTAGAGTGCTCACAGATATCTTCTTGATGGTCCCCCTGTTTTTCTATTTGAAAAACACAGTTGTAAAGATCATTGCCTTTGGAATCAAATACATCACAATTTTTATCTGTGTGATCTTGAATCAGTTATTTAAACTCTTTTTACCTCTGCTTCCTCATCTGTAAAATGGAGGAATTAGTAGTTATCTTAGAAGATTGTAGTGAAAAATTAAATATAATAATTTTCACCAACAATGTGCAGGAGTTCCATTTTCTCCACATTCTTGCCGACGCTTGTTATATTTTGTTTTTTGATAATAACCATCCTGACAGGGGTGAGGTAATCTCTCATTGTGGCTTTGATTTGCACTTTCTCTGTTGATTAATGACATTGACCATTTCTTCAGATACCTGTTGGTCATTTGTGTGTCTTCTCTGGAGAAGTATCTATTCAAGGTCTTAGCTCATTTTTAAAATTGGGTTATTAGTTTTTTTGCTATTGAGTTATAGGAGGTCCTTATATATTTTGGAAATTATTAATTATTTGGATACTGTATAATTAACCCCTTATCAGATACATGGTTTACAAACATTTTCTCCCATTCCATAAGTTGCCTTTTCAATCTGTTGATTATTTCCTTTGGTGTGCAGAGGCAACGGTGTAGCTTTTATGGAAAACAGTATGGAGGTAACTCAGAAACTTAAAATGGAACTACTATATGATCATGCAATCATACTTTGGAGTATTTATGCAAAAGGTTTGAAATCAGAATCTCAAAGAGAGATTAGCATTTTCATATTTATCGCAGCACTATTCACAATAGCCAAAATGTGGAAACAGCCTATATATCTATCGACAGATGAATGAATAAAGAAAATATGGTATAAACATACAATGGAATACTACACAAACTTAAAAAAGAAAGTCTGCAGTATGCAGCAACATGGACGAACCTTGAAGACGTTATGCTAAGTAAAATAAACCAGTCACAGGAAGACAAATATTGGATGATTCTACTTAATATGAGGTATCTAAAAGAGTCAAATTCATAGAATCAAAGAGTGGAATAGTGGTTACTAGGGGCCAGAGGGAGGGGTAAATGGGGTATTACTAATGAATGAGCATTAAGTTTCAGTTAAGGAAGATAAAGAAGCTCTGGAGGTCTGCTGTACAGCATTGTACCTATAGTCAATAATACTCTAGTGTACACTTAAAATTTTAATAGTGTAGATCTCATGTTCCTATTCTTTCCACAATAAAATAATTTTTTTAAAAAATAAATATACTAAGACATAGCATGTACTTAGATTGCTGCCTGATACAGAGTTAGCAGACATTAAATAATAACTATATCAAAATGCATTATGTCTATCAATGCAGTAGAATGCATCCTTTATGCTACATGGAAAGAACCAGCTTATGGATAGAAAATTCCAAGTGCTACTGACAACTGCTTTCATGTATGAAATGATTAGCTTGTATAAAAGGTCCATTGAATTTTCGTATGCAAAAATTAAGTTAGAGATAAAGAAAGAAATGCACAAATGACCTCTAACTTCCAGCCATTTACAATCAGTAACCCTAGTGAACATGACTGGAGACTCATGCATTTATGTTGATTTTACTTTGATAGCCTGTACAACATCTGTGGTTTTTTAAAATAACCCTTCTGTCTTTTCATTGAGAGTGCTATACTAATTATTATGCAGGTTTATCACATGCTTAAATAGCATCAGTGGTGAAAGCTCGTAAAATATTTATTAAGAAATATAGAAGTATTCAAAACATTAAAACATTGGCTTTGAACATTAAAATATATTTCTAGGAGCTCTTTGGCCAGGATTTTTTTTAAGTTTTTGGAGTTTAGTACTGGGAAAATCCCCAGGCAGTAATTTTATTGTTAGAAGTCATTTCCATAATATTTAATATTCTACAATCTCTTCGTGATCCATTATGAATTGTAGGCTTTGAAAATTTTAGTGTAAACTGCATCTCATTAGCAGACACTGGTAACTGCTGCAATTCCCAAGTATACTTACAGTAATTTAGAAAACGTTCTGCAGTAACATTCACTAAAACCATTTACAACAAACTTTCCTTATAACAGTAAGACAAAGTATTGGCTCGTGAAAATAAATTTAACCAAATGGAGAGGTTTTTGAAAATAAATGTGTATATTTCAGGATTGGCTTGTGGAAATAGATTGTGAGGGTCCGTAAAATGTTGGGATAATTTTTGACCAATATTCTTCCTTATTCACACTTTCTATGGATGTGTGAGAAACGGAGGAAAACAATCCAGTAACAGAATTATGTATAACTATTAATTTAAAAACTCCCTATGCCATTTAAAAAACTCCGTATTTCATTTAAAAACTCATTATGTCATTCGCATCAAACTGGCTTAATGAAAAAGGGATTTATTAGTTAATGTAACTGAAATTTCAGCAGAAGTTCTGCCTTCCATCATAGATACAGGGGCTCAGGAAATTTTATCGAAGTAGTTTGTGACTTACTTTGATAGGCTCAAAAATCTAAATGGGTTGGTGATTGGAGAAAGGGATGAATAGATGGTTAGGTGTAGGAAAAACTAACTATGGCATAATGTTCATGTTAGAATCTTGGTGACGGGCAATTAGGTGATTATTGTAAATAGCTTCCTCTTTTCTGTATATATGAAAAATTTCATGACAAAATGTTGTAGAAAATGTTGTTGACCTAGTTTCTCTCTCTTGGCTCTCCTTACTGTGTCAGTGTGTCAAAAAAGCACCAGCCTAAATGCTTTCAGAATTTTTGCAGAAACAGTATGAATCATTCCTGTCAGATTCAAGGAAAAAGTTTTAGTGAATTTGGTTGGCGGTCATTGGATCACATACCCATATCTGAGTGAATCACTGTGGTAAGGAAGTTGCAAAAGTTCTGATTGTCTAGGAATGAATCACATGCTCCACTCCTGCATGTGCATTGAAACCCCTCTCAGAATGTAGGACTGAGAATTGGAAATGGGGACCTTATTCTAACTACCAAGATGGGGGCTTTAGGTGGCTTAAAATTCAATTCCTGAAAAATCATTCAGATTTGATGTGTAGACCATTATACTTATGATGAAACGTAATTCCTGATGTTAGAATGCAAACAACTGCCTAGTCACCAAAAATTATCTGTCCTCTTAACAGGTTATGTCATGTAATGCAAATTAATATAATCTTAGGCATTTTACTTGCTTTTGGAAGGCAGTGGTGATCCTAGAAAAGCTGCAGCAGATGAAATGAAAACAAGAGTATTCCAAGATTTTTGTGTATAAACACTGGCTTTGAGAAGGAAAAAAATAAAACAAACACTGAAACACTGCTGGGTTCACTGCATTTTATGTAACAACTAAGCATATTATTCCTAAACATCTTTATCTCTGGTCTGCTCTTCAGTGAACACTCTACTTGAAATTTTGTTTTAGAAATAGGGCATGACTCCCAAGTACCACTAAGGTATGTAGAAAGGTTTTTTCACAAGACCTCTAGGATGAAAATTTATATTGAAAAGTTATAGGTGCATAATTCCTATAGTACTGGCAAAGCAACTTTCAATCTTTGACATCAGCTACCACAACAAATAAAATATAATCTGGATTCCTGGCTCTGTGTTGTAAGATAGAGGTTTGAATCCCAGATTAACTTTGGGCAAAAACTGAAAATAAGCAGCCTGTTTTTAATGAAAGTTGTACCTCACATGATTATTAGAGAATCAAGCAAATGTTTGTGTGTAGATGTTATAGAAACTAGTATGGAACCAGATGTGCATTAAATATAGATGTAGAAATGAGTAAACATATGGATAGGTATAGAAATTGACATTATAAGCCTCAAACTGTAAAGAATTAATTTAGTTGCTTCATTTATATTGGGCTTTGTGGTCGGCAGATATTTTTCATGCCTCATGTATATGCCTCTGCTTAAGACCTGTGAACAAGTCATGATAAATAACTTTAACCTCATTTTGCAAATGAGGAAACTGAAGCCTTGCAAGCTGAAGTGTCTTGCTGAATTCTACGACAGCTAGTATATAGTAGAGCTAGACTTAAACTAAAATCTCTTTGAGCATCAAGAGAGTGTGGACATAGATTGTAGATATTTCAATTAAAGAAAATCATCCCAATTTTTAATATATACAATGAACTTTCTCTGGCTCCAAAAGGGAAATTAATTTTAAGAAGAGCCCAAAAATGCAGTTAGTACCTTCCGTTTGTAGCTAGCACCTGGACAAAGCAAACTCTTTAATCCTGTGTTATTCGTAGCCCCAGAAATATAATATCTATTGATAATAGATTTTGCCAGTTTCTTACGGTCAATTTATCACCATGATTGAAGATATTAAATGTGATATCCCATGCATAAAATGAGCCCTCCAGATGATCAGAGTGAGGCCCGCACGGAGGAGGGACACACTCTATTAGTCATCTTTTTTTTTGACACAGTGCAGGCATCAATATCTTCAGAGTATTTGCTGCCATGCACGGCTTAGCTTCATCTGCACCAAAGCACTTATTTTCTTTCTTCATGTCAGTTTAGTTCTTAGTTCAGCTAGACTTCTTTTTTATTTTCTTCCCCAGCAATAGGCATTGATGGGTTTGGTTACAGAATTTAAGTCTCAGAAGCACAGGTAGAATACCTTTTCAGTGAAACCACAAGAAAGAGAAATAGCCATAGCAGTTAACAGATTTCTCCAAGTTGTACATGCAGCCTGGCTGTGACCACTCTTTGTAGTCAGGCTTAGTCACTTAAGATTTAGGATGCTACCCCCAGGCAAAACTTGGAGAAGCAACACAGTGGTTTTTGTTCTCCTCAATTTTGCCTTTGCTCTAGCCACACACCTCCTCAGTGGTTCCTTTTCAAATGAGCTTTAACTAAGGGCCTTTTGCTATATGCAGGCAATGGAAGAGCAGATGGCACTTTTCCAGCAAATCTTAGCCAAGATTGCACTCCGGAAACAGAGGCAGTTGTTGTTCAGTAGCCCCGGAAAGAATTGGTAGAGTTCATCTCTCTTGACTTAATGTCAACTATGACTTAGAAAATCCTTGAGCACAAGTTCATGTTTTCATTGTTGATAATAGTGACAGTTGAGTTCTAACTTTACACTGGGTGTTTTACATTCAGTATGTCCAATGCGACTACAAATCTGCTAAGTAGACACTCTTACTATCTCCATTTTATTTTCCTCTCAATCTCATTATTTAGCTTTAAAGAGAAAGATTAAAAAGAAAGCAAAACCTAGATTCTAATTGATGCTCTTAATGATTAGGTGAACTCAGGTAAATAATTATTTTACTTTAAAACCTTTGCAGTGGGGACATAAGACAAGAATTAGGAAGAGCCAACATATCAAACTAATACTCCTGTTTCTTTCTCTCCTAGTAGTACTTAAAGACACACAGCTCTTCGGGCAGTTATTCTTACTTTATGGACATTGAAAATCTAGATAAAGTATATTTACATACCCAATATTTGGCTAGCTTAGACATCTCTTCCAGTTCTCACATTCTAGGTTTCAAGGTATGTCTGCCCCTTAGGTTTTCTACTAATTGAAATCTATTATTATGTATGAAACTAATTGTATCAAATGTTTTTCCCCTGTTGATCACTGTGATGGGTGTTTAAAATACAAAAGTCAATAAAATAGTCTCTTGCCTCAAGTGTATATCTAGTTATGACTTTCATTGGTTTAAACCACTTATTATCATTAGGACAGAAGCATTCTTAAATTTACTCTTTAAATTTATGTGAGGAGAAAAGTCTTTGATTATTTGAATTTTGAAGCATATATTTGCTCACTGAAAGGTTTTCATGAAGACAGGCAGAGCAGGCAGATCTGCTGCCCCAATAGATACTCTTGGTCTCACCCCTGAAGTCAAGTTAGGTGAATGCATTCATGCTTGCTACTACTTTTTTCCTGCTAATAGTGTTTCTCCTTAAGTACTGTGACTGCATATCTCCATTTTCTGCCTTAAGTCTTAACTGAGGCAGCAGACCCCTGAAGGATTCTTAAAGCGTCCATCTGTCCCTCTGCTTCATTCCCTATTCACTGTGCCCTTAACCCTACCACCAAACTTGGTCAGTTTATAACAGAATTGCATACAATCCAAGCTTAGAATAGTCACAGCAGTTGAGTGACAAAAGACTAAATTAGTTCATCTCTTGTTTCTCTGGCTTAAACTCAGAAGTTTTCTGGGTACACAGAATCTCAGGAATAAGATCCTGGAACTGAAACTCAACCCAAGGGCAGTGCTTAGCAAAAATATGAGGTTGCCAAAGCTTAGTTCTGGCTTAGCAAAAAGCTGTCAAGAGAAAGGTCATTTGGAAGAGTTAGGGATGAGAGACAAAAAACCTATTTGGAGTGAGACAGGTGCTTGAGAGTAGTTCAAGCAGTAGGTGATGGGAAGAAATCTAGTTAGATATGCAAAATATTAAGTAGGTAGCAAAAGAGAGTGTAGCAGCAGAAGCCAGCATGGTAAGCAAAAGGAAAAGCTTTTGGTAAGTCACAATATTTATTGAGCTTGTATGCTTTCATTTTTTTTCCTACTATATGGTAAACTCTTTGAAGGCAAGAGATATAGCTAATCCACTTTTAAATCTATTGCTTATGACATGGAACATAGTAAATTTTTCATACATGCTTGATAAATTTACCTAAGAACTAAATGAACAGAAGGGGAGGGTGGGATGAATTGAGAGAGTAGCACTGACATATATACACTACCATGTGTAAAATAGACAGCTAGTGGGAAGCTGCTGTATAGCACAGGGACCTCAGCTCGGTGATCTGTGATGACCTAGAGGGGTGGGATGGGGGGGTGGTGGGAGGGAGGCTCAAGAAGGAGGGCTTATGGGGATGTATGTATACGTATAGCTGATTCATTTTGTTGTACAGCAGAAACTAACACAACATTGTAAAGCAATTATTCTCCAATAAAAAATCATAAAAACATATAAGAGGAAAAACTAAAAAATACCCGAAATGAATGGTTGAATTCCATCACTAAACCGTCTTCAAACTCCCATATTTCCTTCTTTATGCTATCTTTCATGTCTTTACCTTTTCAATAGTTTTGTCATTTCCTTTTCCTGAAGATTATTTTACTCTTTAAATTTTATGTAAAAGGAGTTATTTTTATTCAGAGAATGATAAAAAAATTAACATAGGTTATGTATCAGGGTGACCTAAAGAAAATTAACAAATGGTCAGCGGAATATTTTAAGGTTAAAATTAACAAAGTGAATGAGAGGTTGTGAAAGCTGAATGGTGGCAAATGTTTACTAAAAAGTACAGCATTATGTTATCAAAGTACTCAAGACTTTTAACTTATTACCCAACGCCGAATGTCAACTGTAAAGATGTCAACGCATTTAGAAAATAAAACACATTGAAAGGCCAGTCTTGTCAATCTTATTTATTTGGCACATTAAAAAAAAATTATCAGCTATTTTCAAAATTCCAGAGACATTAAATGCATTTAAAAATGCATTAATGGGGACTTCTCTGGTGGTCCAGTGGTAGAGAATCCGCCTTACAATTCAGGGGGTGCTGGTTCGATCCCTGGTCTGGGAACTAGGATGCCACATGCAGCAGGGCAACTAAGCCCACCCGCCACAACTACTGAGCTTGTGCGCCCCAACTAGAGAACCTGCATGCGGCAAACTACAAAGCCCATGCACTCTGGAGCCCACGCACCACAACTAGAGAGAGAAAACCCTCATGCCACAACTAGAGAGGAGCCCGTGCGCAGCAATGAAGAGCCCCAGTGCTGCAATGAAAGATCCCGTGTGCTGCAACTAAGACCCTGTGCAGGCAAAAATAAATAAATAAATAAAAAATAAATCTTTAAAAAAATAATAAAAAATAATAAAAGAACCCACCTCATAGGGTGGTGTGAAGATTGAAAGAGTATATATAACGCTTAAAAAAAATGCATTAAGGAAGTGGCTTGGTGCAGTGACTTTGACACTTTAAAAGATGTCTTACCTGGAGCATGATAGTTAGCTTTTCTGAGCCTCGGGTTTTACAGTTTTAACTGGGGATGTACAATAATTTTTCTTTAATACACACAGTAGACTTTGAAGTGGAAAGCTGCTGCATAGCACAGGGGGATCAGCATAGCACAGGGAGATCAGCTCGATGCTTTGTGACCACCTAGAGGGCTGGGATAGGGAGGGTGGGAGGAAGGTTCAAGAGGGAGAGGATATGGGGATATAGCTGATTCACTTTGTTGTACAGCAGAAACTAACACAACATTGTAAAACAGTTATATTCCAATAAAGATGTAAAAAAATAAAGTAAAAATAAAAGGCAAAAAAAGAAAAATTGTCTTGTCCGGTGGCTGGAAAACAGTAGAAACCCAATTACATTTTGTTCCCAGTCGTCTTCTGTGCCGTATCCATCTTTTTAGATATTCAAGAAGGTGGGTGACATCCAAGAGTTACAGGTGGATGCCCTGAAGAGTGGATGGAACATTTAACATTAGCATAATGATCAGGTGTAGAGTTCAAAAGCAGACTTCCAACTCTGAGGAAGATGGTCTAGAGAATTACACAGGAATATAGTATCCTACCTTAGTATTTGAAGGAAACAGTGTCCCGCTTGTGGACTGTAGGATGAGATTGGGAATAATATGAGTGTATCCTACATTTATCGTTAGTGACACTGGAGAATTGGGTTAGAAGAGCAAGATAAGAGCAGTGTTCATTTCATACCAAATTGCCAAACTACAGTGCCCTATGATTAGGTTTCCTAGAAATAATTAGGAGCAAGCCTGGTTGCAATATAAAGGGCCAAGTAGAGGAATTTCTGAATAGGAGAATCTTTAGCAGCATAGAATTAAGCTGTCATTACATATAGGGTGCACACAATTGATTCCTCTGGATACCAGTTCAGAAGAATAAATGTTACATCTAATTAAATCTTACAATAATTCTCTGAGTATCCCCATTTTATAGATAAAGAAACTGAGTTACACATCAGAGGGAACATAGCGGCATAAGAATTCCATCATTCCATCTAGTCATTAAGTAACCGTAGTTATGTCCCTTCCTCTCTCTGGGTTTCATTATTCCCATATGTCAATGCAAGAAAAATAAAATTCACATCTCTCTAACGTATCAGTCCTGATCATCACTAAATATAGGACTAGGAGCACATACAGAAAAGGGAGAGAGGAAAATGGATGATTCAAATTAATAATTTTATCCCTCTGTTAATTGTTTGTAAATGTAAGTTCCCTATGTAATAGTTTTATCATTAGAATTATGAACACCAAAGTCCTGTTCCTATTTTCGTCTTCAAGTAAATCCACACACAGACACTGGGGATTTAGTATAGACCACACAACACACGATTTCTCTTGCCTCCTGCTAAAAATTTGCTTCATTCCTGATTTTGTCTGCAGCCTGTACCATTTATCTCAGTGACAGCAAAAGAAACTCTGGATTAGCCATTAACCAGTAAATAGTACAGCCTGCAAGGCTCTTGGCAGTGCCACCTGGAAGTACAAATAATCACAAACTCCCTAGAGTAGGAGACCATGTCCTTGGTCAGTGAGGTGAGAAGAGGAAAAAGGGTAATGAGCAAACTGCCTAGTTTCTTTCTCATTTTATTTCTCTGCTGTTCTAATGTGAAGCCAGGTTCAGGACATATGACGCATTTTGGAGATTAGTTTATAGTTAAAATTATAACAGCCAACAATAATTTAATGTTTAAATTATGCCCATATCATTAGTTAATTAATCCATTCAGTCATTTTAAAAAAATTTACTGAACACCTTCTTTGTATCAAGTTTGGTCAACAACCACGAAGGACACATAAACAAATATGGTTCCTGACTTCAGGAAGCTCATACCATAGAAGGGATACACGCAGTAAACATTTATTCTGTTTTTTTCACGACTATTTTTGTGTCTAATAAGTCATAGACGGTCAGTGTACAGGCTACTGAGGATTTGAAGCTCTGAACAAAAGAGAGCCACATGGAGTTTGGAGGAGGCATTCCTATGTAATGAAACTCTTAAGTTTGTGGCATATTATTAGGAGTCTGTGATAGTTTTCCATCAGTTCCTTTAGCTTGTCAAACTCATGCTCATCTCAGACCCTTTGCTCTTGCTGTCCCCTCTATCTGGACTGCTATTTCTCAGTTCTTCACATGGTTCTTTTCTCATATTTAGATCTCAGTGCAAATCTTACCTTCTCAGAGGTAAGATTCCTGGCCACCCAATGCAAAGCAAACTTTGCCTCTTCCCTCGGTTTTTCTATCTCATTACTTTGTTTCACTGTTTTCAAAGCACTTGATACAAAAACTATCATGTTTATGTATTTGTCTATTTGAGAGTAAGGGATTTATCTTATTGACCACTAAAATACCAATATGTAGAACAGTGACTGGCATGTAATGTGTTCCCTATAATACTTGTTGCTTGAGTGGGTGGCTTGAATAAACAAATATTGCTATGAGGACATAGGAAAGTAGTATCTTATCTACCTATGAAAGAAAGGAAGATCTCATGCAAAAGAGATTGTCATCTGCTATGAGAAAAAAGTTATGTTAAACCAGAAATTGGCCAAAGGAGAGGTATTTCCAGGTGAGGAAGCACAGTGTTCAAGGGCATCACATACGAGGGGGAGAGTATTATACCTTCCAGGAATTCCAAGCATGTCTGGTGTCCCCGGAGTTGTGAGTGCATGTTTGGAAGTGACAAAGGAGGCTGGATAGAAGGCAGTGGGAAGACCATGACCATACTGATTTGCTTAGAAGCCGGGACTTTATCCTGAGAAAAGAAGGGAAACTTTGAATCATTTTATTTTTATTTATTTATTTATTTTATTGGCACTACCTGGTCGCCCCATTCAGGAGCCTGGGAAGCACATGCAATTTGCTTCTGCTTTTTTTAATTTTTTATTTTATATTGGAGCATAGTTGACTAACAATGTTGTGTTAGTTTCAGGTATACAATATAGTGATTCAGTTATACATATACATGTATTCTTTTTCTACTTTGGATCATTTTAAACAAGATCATTTCACAATGATTAATGTGGTAGATAATAAAGGGAGGTCTGTTGGGAGAGGGTAAACATGGAAGGTGAACAGTTGATTTAAGTCTCTTTAAACTGTCCATGCAGTCAATGCCAAGGAAATGGATTAAAGCCCTAGAATGGTGGAGATGAGAAAAATGTGGATTCAAGAGTTATTAAGAATGTAGAAACAATGTCAAATGGTGACTGATTGATTGTGGGAGTGAGAGAGAATAACGATGACCACAATTCTACCTGGAGTATTGTGTAGTCAGTTGGGACATTGGAGTTCATTAACCAAGGGATTCAAATAAATGAAAGAAAGTGGGTATTGGGATTGAGGAAAAGAAATAAGTTGGTAGGAACATGCTATCTTTGCAGTGACCTTAGGTTATTAAGAAGCTGGCATACATCTATCAAAACAAGCACTTTAGAGAGTTAGTTCGTATTTGAAACTGAATTTGATGAAATTAGCACGAATATGAAATTCAGTTTACATATTGAAGAGCAAAATAGATTCTGTGGGTGGTTTACGTCCCACAGAAATCTTTACATCTCAGACTGTCCTTTAAGTATGATGGCAAAGCATTCTTATTTTCTAAGGATGCTCCAAAGTTAATTTATCACTATTTCAGAAAAGATCTACTGGTTAAGTCAATTTACCTCTAATTCTGAAAGTCAGTAAGTAGGAATTGTATCCCTAGGTCAACAATTGTCATATGGAGAATTGACTAAATATGCACTTAGCAGTGGAAATTATAAGGACTATGGCAGCAGGCAAACCTGGGTTTAAATTGTGCTTCTCAGTCACTAGATAGGTCTTCTTGGAGAAGTTTTTTTTTTAATTCCTCTGTGCATATATATCTCTGCATGAGAGGGATAATAATGAATTTACAGGGTTGTTACGGGAATCCCTGACAGCATATATATGGCCTGATGCAGAGTGAGATAGTCAGTAATGGTTCTTGGTTAATGTCATGACCATAGTGGTGGCATTATGCGATTCAGGCCAAAAATCTTCCATGGAATAATAAAAGTCGGCTCTTATTCTGGCTTTTAACAACAGTATAGAACTGTATTTCTACCTCAGCCCTTACTCATCGAGAGGGAGCCTTTGCCTTTTGCAAAGGGAATGCCAGACGAAAGGGTTAGAATGAGTTTTATTTTCCTGTTTCTGTACTACACAAATGGTGTAATGTTATCAGCAGAGATAATACTGCCTGTAAATAGCTCTGAGTGAATTTGTTTGGCAAAATTGCAGGAGAAGATTGACAGGATCTTAAACAGCAGTAGTCAGGGAGGCCGTGGCTGGAGTATTGACAGTGAGTGATTTCGTGAGTAATGAAGAAGGTTATATGGTGAAGTTTCCCGAAGCATGCAGTGCCTGCCGTGTGCACTTGCTGCCTATCTCCACCCTTCTGCATTGCTGACTGGCCTCACTGCTTTCCAGGCAGGATCAATAGGATTAGAGGATTTGCACAGAAAGCTTGCCTGTGGCTTCTTGTTAAGGGTGTAGGGTGCCTTATAGTTCTCGTCTCTGGCGTTTGGCACCATTCCATGTATTAATTGCATACAAAGCTATCTTTCGGTTCTACTTTATGACTGTTTTTCTTCTATTGCTTTTTATTTTTTTAGAACTTCAGAGTTAGGTTTTTTTTTTTTCCTAGAAATAAGCCAGCGCCCAAG
Source organism: Tursiops truncatus (assembly GCF_011762595.2). Classification (NCBI taxonomy): domain Eukaryota; kingdom Metazoa; phylum Chordata; class Mammalia; order Artiodactyla; family Delphinidae; genus Tursiops; species Tursiops truncatus. The sequence continues at coordinate 23,279,062 of NC_047052.1, forward strand.
ACAGCATCCAATATGGCCAAATCCTACACATTCTTCAGAGTGTAGCTCCTGTGTCACCTCCACCAGAGGTCACAGGCTTGGTTAGGGTGTCACATTGTGTTCCTAACTCTTGGTACAGTTGCCATCTGGCAAATTACCTGCCCGTACTTGTTTTCCCCACTAGATCATTAGCTTCTCTGGGATAACAATTGTGTTTTATTAATCTTTGTAACCTCTCTACCTAATTATATATATCCCATAGTATATGTTCAATGAGCCTTTGCTCATTTTTTTAACCACATGCTAAATATTCTAAATGCAATTATCTTAATTTATTCATTTGAAGAAAAGAAATATCTCAGTACCAACCCAATGGAGATGTGAATATAACGTAAGCTTCAGAGAGGTTTTTTTAAAAACAGGAGCCAGAGACAGAGGTAAGCAGTAACGCTAGTATTCAAATAGAGGTCTGTGTGAGTTCAAAGCCTGTACCATTGACCATTTTCTTCTACCCTTTCTGGAAATGACACACTGCATGATTTAAGTTTAATATATTTATATATATATAATTTTAAGTCTTCTTTTTAAAATATTGAAAACAGTCCTCGCTACACTCCTCTGAGATCTCATTTGCCTACCTCTGAATTAGGTACATAGCTGCTATTCTGCATGCCTGCAAAGTTCAGTGACTTGTCCAGGGGTCAAGTGAACAAGCCAGACAGAGCAGTTTGAGAGAAGATGAGTGCATGTGAATCAGTCGAATCGCACCCCCCATCTCTTCCTCCACCTGGAAAAACACTGTCTTCATATAAGCATGACCCTAATAGCACGCAGGGATGTGTGAGAGCCCCAGGTCGCATCCCCCTCTTTCCTCGCATATCCGCAGGTCCTGATGTTCAGTGTACTCAGGCCCTGTGGGCCGAGTCTGGTTACTCTCACGCCGCTCCCTCAGACCCCACATGCTGCGACCCAGCTGCCTCCACCTGCTTTGGATGTTTGCTGAGCCTTGCACTGTCTTCTTAAGTGCCTAGCAGGCAACCGCCGGTAGAGGCACATGGAAATTATTTTCTAAACTCATCCACCTGCATTAAGTTATATTAAAACTTCAGTCTTAGAGGGGGAGAAAAATACATTTAAGCATTTATAATCCAGCAGACAACCCTCATTACACATCCCAATCTATTTTACATGTTGTATTTCCTACATTTGCTCCAAGTATAAGGGTTTCTACATTGCTCTGTCCAATAATTGAGTCAGATTGATCAGTTAATTAACAATGGCAAACATTTACTATGAGACAGATTAAATGAATTGTGCAAGCAAGTTCCCCTTCTTAATATTATGGGTTCATAATAAATACATAACCGAGCCTATCTCCTATGACATTGTTTTGGCTTAATGAACCAATATCTGCCGTGACTCTGAAAATTCTATAAAATTCAAACTAATGTGTAAACAAGTTCTAGTATTTTTATTTTGTGAACATAAAAGCCCATAGTTAACTCTTAGAAGTATTTAGAAAACAATATTTGCCACAACACAGTCTGTGTATTCATTTGTACACCCCGAAGGCAAGGTCTACAAAATGCCTAATATTTACTTGCATGTCATATTTGTTTGTATGCGTGCATGTTTGAATATTTGCATTTTTGCAGAGCAACAAGCAATGAATAAATAATATGTAACATATAAATAAGTATACACATAATGTTCCATATTTTAAAAATAAATAAAAAATAATGAATGGCAAGTTAATATAAACATATGATGATATAGAAGGGAATCCAAACTGCTAACGTGATATTTGAGCAAACATCTGCGTGAATTGAGGAATATGGGCCATGGAACTATTTGGAGAAATATTCCTCATGGTGAACAGTGAAATAAATAAAGATGGAGATAGATATTTGGGAGAGGGCAAGAAAGAGTCTGAAATAATATTCTTTAATTTTCTCTAACATTTAAGGTAATGGAATTGCCATTTAGGTCATTTAGTGTGTAGAGGGGAGAAGTCTCATACTATTTAGAAGTATGTGTAATTACCTGCTCTCCTCTTCCCATCCTCTCCCCATCCCCTGACATAGAAAGAGGACAAACATTATTCTGGACTGCTTTAGTGCTGGTGGGTTTAACCAAGTGAGAAGATCTTGGTTGGTCTTTGACAGAGCAGAAGGACTGTGGCTAGAATTGAGTCTGTGTCCATTTCTAAAGCATCTAGGCCAATGCAAATATTGAATTCTGCCAGAGGTCATGAACATAGACCCAGCAGGACTATATTATGGAATTCAACTCCTGCTGAATTTTATTACTTTCACTTGTTCTGTAGAGTTGCATATAATGCATGATGTCTATCAATTCAACATACAGTTGGCCCTTGAGAAATGTGAATTGGAACTGCATGGGTCCACTTACAAACAAATTTTTTTTAATAGTGAATACTGAAGTACTACCAGGTCTGTGGTTGGCTGACTCCACGGATATGGAGGAACCGTGGATCTAGAGGGCCAACCATAGGTTATACATGCATTAGCCCCCGTGTTGATCAAGGGTCAACTGTATAATCGTGTTTTGTTTTAATGAACATACCTTTAATTGCTTTTAAGTAAAGTGAGTTTCAGTATTATTGATTGTCTACTACACTGGGTAAATAGTGTCCCTCCAAAACTCATGTCCTTTTCCAAACCTCAGAGTGCGACCTTATTTTGAAATAGGGTTTTTGCACATACAGTTTAGTTAAGATGAGGTCACACTGGAGTAGGATGGGCCTTTAATCCAACAAGACTGTTTTCCTTATAAGAAGAGTAAAAGAGACACAAGCACATGTGTCGGTGTGGAGTCAGAGATTAGAGTTACGTAGGTGCAAGCCAAGGAACGCTAAGGAGTGTCAGCAGCTGCTGGAAGCTAGGAGAGAGGCATGGGACAGATTCTCCTCCTGACACCTGAAGAAGGAACCAAACTTACCAACACCTTGATTTTGAACTTCTTTCCTTCTGAACTGTGAAAGAATGTGTTTCTGTTGTGTTACGCCACCCACATCTGTGGTACTTCGTTACAGTAGCACTAAGAAACAAATACATCTATCTGTTATTGCCAGGTCTTAGGCTAGCTGCTTTCACTAGGACTATTTCATTTGATATGTTGTCCCCACCCATGTCCAACAGCATTAAGTTATATATATGCTATTTATTTAACAAATGTTGGGCACCTACCATAGTCTTGGCAATCAGCTGGGTGTTAGGAATAGAGGTGTGAATGAGAGATATGAAGTAATGCCCTTATGGAGACTGATTATACAGTAAAGTTTACCCATTCCTGTTACATACTGTAGACTGTTTGCAGGGCTTTTGACCTTGGAATGTAGAAATGCATAAGACAAGAAAGAGATTGGAAAGAATTATTAAAGCCACACTATAGTATCAGAATTATATATAGTTGTTTCCTATACAAATAAATATAATTAAACTAATAAACCATAACTCAAATATGGTAGGATTCCGATACAAAATTCTATGTCCCTCTCCTTAACAAATTAAAAAAAACTTATTGCAACAAAATGATACTCTCTATTCTGGTCTGGTCTTAGAGGTTATGGCAACATGCTTCTAGGTTTCAGGTTGTTCTTATTTCATCTCATGTGAGTACAAGTTTTAAAAGTAAAAGATAAACATTGGATCTGAGTTGACCTACGTGTACATTGAAAAAAGACCTTATGTCTGCCTTCTCATGATACTGTTTATTTGGAACCTGTGAAGTTAAGATAAATATGGACTCGTGCTTTTGTCTTGTTTATTGTGAAATCCCTGTTCTATTGGACAACATCTGTAATGGGGCAGCTGTGAACTGGCCTGCAGGGCTTGGTCTTTTGTGACTACAACAGTATAAAGACTGGTGGGATACCAAGGCTGTGGCTTTTTGGTGTTAAGGTGATCTGCCTACACATTGAATCTAGTCTGCAGTAACCATATATCCCCTGTGTGGGGAAAGGAGTAAGAGAACTGTATACATGGGTAGCTGCTTGGTCTCTCAGTGAAGGAGATCATGATGCAGCACTGCTTTATTTTCTGTTCCATGTCATCCTAATATCCAATTAGAGAGATTGTGTAAAATTAGTTTTCTGCAGAGATAGGGAGCCGTGTTTGTTCTCCAGACTCCTAGTCTAGTGTGCTTTCCTTTTCTCTGCATACCCTCTTCTGGCCTTCTGGCTACTTCAATAAAGAATTCTTATTTTCAGCCTCACTTTTCTTTCCAACTGTCCTCGGAGCCCTGAGTCTCATAATATCTCTCTGACCTCATCATCACTCTGGTGGGGATTGTCTTATCAAACGACCTTTCGGTGAATTCACTATCAAGACTATCTTAGTTGCAAACTTCATACCGGAAAAAAAATTACTGCTTCAAATTCTTTTTCCTTAAGCTAATGTTATACTGAAGATTTTGTAGTTGCCTTAGTTTATTTTTTCCCCATTAATAATACCACATTTTGCTTTAAGAGCTGCCCTTCTGTAACACACAGCCACTTGGTTAGGAGGAGACTAACTTGCAGTGTAACCCAGTTGACATATCCCATCCCCCATTTTTACTGATTGGTTCCACATTGAGCGCATGGTCCAATTTGGAACAATATTACGTGAGGTAGTGTTTGCTGGTGCTTTAAGAATAGGAGTTGCTCCCCTATTTTGGAGATACTGGAAAGAATGCTATGACTCACCCTAGAACCTGAAATATGGGAACACAAGGCCAGAAATTTTGTTGCTGTATTGTCAACATGCTGCTATACTATGGATAAAATCAATGGAAGAGCTGCAAAGAAAGAAATCAGAAGACCCCTAATTTAAATTAAAACAAGGGTCAGTTATACGAGCCAAAAAGTCAGTTTGCTTATTTACTTGTTTGATCCATTTTGAGTTAAAACTCTTTTGGTTGCAAATGGTATAAACCCTACAGATTAGAACAGAAAACAAGTAAAAACATTAGTTATACTTTCATATTCTTGTTCTCTAAGCTTAGCTAGGTAGGTCTCACGTTCAAATATCATTTACAAGTACTTTCTGTGGTTTTGTTTGAAATAAAAAATACCTGAATAAACTACTTTTGTTCTCAGAATTTTACCAGTGGTTGTTCAATAAACCTTCACAAAAAGAATTGCATTGGTGTATATATTATTTCACTGTCTATAAACACGTCTCTGTATCTTTTGCTTTCTTTTTAAAAAAAAATCAGCTTGGGACTTCCTTGGTGGCGCAGTGGTTAAGAATCTGCCTGCCAATGCAGGAGACACGGGTTCAATCCCTGGTCCAGGAGGATCCCACATGCCACGGAGCAACTAAGCCCGTGCACCACAACTACTGAGCCTGCACTCTAAAGCCCGCGTGCCACAACTACTGAAGCCCATACACCTAGCGCCTGTGCTCCACAATAAGAGAAGCCACCACAATGAGAAGCCCGCGCACCACCACAACTAGAGAAAGCCTGCACACAGCAACGAGGACCAAATAAATAAATAAATAAACCAATGAATTCTTTAAAAAAAAGAAATTAAAATTAAAAAATCAGCTTTATTGAAATATTATTGATATATAACATCGTATAAGTTTAAAGTGTACATGATGATTTGATACATGTATATATTGCAAAATATTTACCACAATAGAATTAGATAATACATGTATCACATCACATAGTTACATTTTTTGTGTGTGTGGTGAGAACATTTAAGATTTCCTATCTTAGTAACTTTCAAGTAAATAATACAATATTGTTAACTATAGTCACCATGCTGAATATTAGATCCCCAGAATGTATTCATCTTCCACCTGGAAGTTTGTACCCTTTAATCAACATCTAATTTCCTCCACCCCCCAGCCCAGAGACAGTCATTTTCTCCAGCTCCAGGATTTCTGTTTGGTTCTTTTTTTATGGTTTCTGTTTCTTTATTAAAGTTCTCATCTTGTTTATTCATTGTTTTCCAGATTTTGTTTAGTTATCTATCTGTGTTCTCTTGTATTTCATTGGCTTTCTTTGAGATAATTAATTTGAATTCTTTGTCAGGATATTAACTGATGTCCGTTGCTTTGGAGTCAGTTAGAACTTTCTTACTTTTCTTTGATAGTGTCATATTTACCTGATTCTTCATGATCTGTATTGCCTTGTGTCGGTGTCTGTGGATTTAATGGAGGAAACATCTGTTTCAGTCTTTACAGACTGGCTTCAGCAGGTAAAGACCGTCTCCTCTCTGTTCCCCAGGATGATGGGATTACTCCCAGGAATCGCAATCATGCTGGTTGGAACTGGTTGTTAGACTGTTATTGGGTCTGCAGTGGGATCCATGGTTGGCTTGTTATCAGGGGCTCAGGGAGTTGGAGATGTTGTCTGATCTCTGGGTGGATAGGACTGCCTGAGTACCTTGTTCAGTAGTTCACTTTTGTATATGGTGTGATGAAGTGTTCTAAGCTCATTCTGTTACATGGAGCTGTCCAGTTTCCCCACCACTACTTGTTGAAGAGATTGTCTTTTACCATTGTATATTCTTGCCTCCTTTGTTGTAGACTAACTGACCATAGAGGTGTAGGCTTATTTCTGGGCTCCCTATTCTGTTCCATTGATCTATGTGTCTGTTTTTGTGCCAGTGTCGTGCTGTTTTGATTACCCAAGCCAGTTCTTCTGGGTTTCCTTTCCATTTTCCTGATGTAATTCCTTCAGTATTTTTTTCAACAGAGACTGTCAGTGTTAAACTTTTTATTCATTGCCTAAAAAGCATTTAATTTTACCCTCACTCTTGTGTAATTGTTTACCTGGGTGCAGAATTCCAAGTGGGAAGTTTGTTTTGCCATTAGCTTGGAAAATAAAAGTCCATTGTATGTTTCCTCATTGAGAAGGCAACTGTTATTTCTAAGTTTTGATTTTTTTAGGTAATCTTAAAAGCAATCAGAAAAGATATGTATTCACCCTTGTCTCTTATATATTTCAGTTTTACCATTGATGTATCTTGCGATGTTTTTTTTTTCTTTAATTCTGATTGGGATCTGTGCTGTTTCTACATATGAAGATTCATATGTTTCATTAGCACAGAAAATTATGGAATTAAGAGCCATTGTACTTAGAATAATGCCTTTTATATCATTCTATTCACTCATCTTGTAATTCTGTTTTAGGTTTATGTTGGACCCTTTCATTCTCTCCTTCAGTTTGTTTAATAATAATTTTTAATTTTCCTTCCCTTTATGTTACTGTCCTATGTTGAGTATAGCTTATTCAAATATATTTTATTCTACTTCTCTTCAGCAGGATCCATTCTGTGGCTTAATTTATGCATTTAAGTTTTACTTTTAATGGCTTATTTGCTTCTTTTCTTTATAGAATTTTTTTTTTGTTTTTATTCTTTCATTTTTAAAAGTTTAAGTCAAACATGCTATTCTATAGTCTCTTTGTTCCTGTTAAAAATAGTTCTATTATCTGATATTCTTGAGATTGTAATCCTCCAATATGTTATGTCTGTTTATCCTCATTTGTGACATATGGTTATCTCATCTGTTTTGTAATAAGAGATTGTGTGCTCATCTATTCAGGGCTTTTTCTGTGAGAACAACCTAACTTTTTAAGAGTGAACTTCAAGTGAGGTTTACATTTGTTTTATCAGAAATCCTAAAATTATTGCCAATCTATGACCATATTTTATGGTAATTTCTTAACTCCTGCATCCTGGACCATATGGGCAGTATACATTTAGCCCGTGTGAAGCATAAGCCCACTCCATTTCTCAAGGGAGAGATGTGGGGTATGTTTGTGTGTGTGTGTCCATATATGTGTGTTTTCCTAGAACCCAAGTGAAAACAGACAAGCTGCTTTGCCACCTCTCTGTATGTTAGACGTATTCCCCAAAATTTCACTAAGTGAAGCAATTGAAATTTCTCAGCATTATGTGTAGACTTAGTTACAATTTCTTCAGACTTCCTGGTCCAGAACTTTGTCATCTTTCCTGCCACTTTCCTCTCCTCCTCTCCTCTCCCTCTTCCTCTTTTTTCTTTTTTTTTTTTCTTCTTCTCCTCCTCCTCCTCCTCCTCTTCCTTCTTCTTCTTCTTCCTCTGATAGCCTACTCCCTCCAAGGGTGACCACTATGCTAATTCCTATTGTTAATGCTGTTATTTCATCTTCACTTCATACCTCCTAAAGATTTATTTTGTTGTTGAACTATATGTATTCACATTTTTTATCATTGCTGCATATCATTTAACTTGTCTAAGGATTTATTTCTAGAGGGATTAAGGTTAACTTAGTCGGCCATATTTCTATGCTGTTGATTTGATACACTATTTTTCATTTAATCCTCTACAAAATCTTATGGGATAGGTAAATTGTCCCCACTTGAATCCTCAGTTTTTCAGTCTAAAAATAAACGTGATAGTTTCTCTAAGTATCACAACTAGAAAGTGGCAGATTTGAGACTGGGGCTCTAATCCATCAGACCACAGTGTTCAGGCTTTTACTCATATATCACAATGTCTCCAACTGGAATGGACCAGAATTATAGGCACAGATTATTAGGTTATAAACCTAGTAATCTCTATGGACCTTTCCAGGATTATATGATGCAAATGAGGACACTGCTACCCAGTAAGGAGAAATTATCTACCCCATGTTCAAAATCTATTAGTTTTAGAACAGAATCAAATGGATTTCTTTTTATTCAAAGTGCTGTGATCCCTTTCCCCACCCCCCTGCCACACACACACACATCTTATTTGCAGTTGACAAAGAATGGATTTGTATGAAATACAATTTAGACACTAGAGATTTATGCCACCTGCCTCTGCAGAGTCTCATGAGAAGGATTGAAAGGCATCATCACAAGTGCATGTTTCAGCTCTCAGATGTCAACACTTGAAACTCCCAACAGACAACATAGGGGAAATTACAGGCAAGAGATGTCCTTTCTTGGAAGGTACCCATTCTGTGTCATTCCAAAAGGCCTTAAAAATATCTCTGGGTGCGGTTGGAAATATCAGTAAAAAGAGACTGGCAGTGTAGAAATTGAAAATAATAGTGTAGGCACAATACACAACCTCAAAATGTGTGGCTCATGCTTTTCTGAGAAAAACAAATGTACTTTTACTTTACTATGCATGGACCTATTATTCATGGTGAACACAGAGAGTCTTAGTAAAAGCTCATGAACAAAAATTGAACAGTGTCTAAACTAGATATGCTAAAGTTTTGGAAAAACAATGCAGTCAAATAGAATGTTCCTTAATAATAACATATATATTAATAATACTTTTTTATAAAAATCCCACTTATTTTATTATGATTTTATTGGAACAGAAATTTTAAAAATTGTAACTTTGTCACTTAATCCCTAAAATGATCCAATCGGGGGCAGAGTAGAGATTTATAGCTGTATTTCTCAGATGAAGGAACTGAAGTTTATAGAGGTTAGCATAATCTCATATAGATAGCGATTGAGCCACGTCTGGAATCCAGGATTTTTAACTACCTCCTGCACAAACTGATTCTCAATTCACAAATTCTGTGTTCCAGCGGACCCACAGGAAGTCTCACATCTGCTAGACTACACACCCATACACCCCCCCCACACACACACAAAATTCATTTATTTATTCATTCATTCATTTATTCACTCAACAAATGATTGTTGAATGCCTACTATATGTCAGATTGCTAGGTAAGTTACATATATTTGACATATATTATTCAATCCTTACTACCAATCTGAAAGTTACTGTTCATATTCTCATTCTGCTTAGGGGAAAACTGGAGTCAGAGAGTATTGAGTTTCCATCACAGAGCTAGAAACAGTGATGATTCCAGATGATGCCCTAGAAAGGTAGACATTTTGAGATGTACTCCCACTCCCTTGTAGAGAAGTTGCTTGGATTAAATGATGCAATGTGTGTTGAAGCTTCTTGTTATCATTACATCATATTTCTAAAGTGGTTCCCAGAGCTCATGGCCGCACACAGGCCAGTATATACTCATAGGAAGTTCATCTTCCCTATATTCCATTAGCAGCCTGACATAATCATGCCATGGTCAAACTAAAACAGATTACATAACTTCTGCTTAACTAGCAAATTTTATTTAGGACATTCTGGCAAGTTTTAGACATGGGTCATCCGAGAAACAGTAGTTGCTTTCAAGGTGCTTCTTGTGTAGTGAAAGTGATAGAGAGGTACGGCAATATTAGAAGGACGGGAAGACAGTGAGTCAGCAACTATGCTTTATTCCTTCATGATTCTATCGAGCCTCTGCCACCATGCCCCAACCTAGCAGACAGTCAATAAATGCTTTGTAAATGATTGAATGGATAAATGCATTGCATACAGACCAAATTTGGATTCTTTTTTTTTTTTACATCTTTGGTGAATTGCTAATGGATTCGATGGTCTTAAGTAAATTATATTTTATCTTCATTCATCAAATGAGGTTTTGAAAATAGTTGGTTTCTAATATCTTGCACAGTTTTAGCTTTTGCATTTCCCTTTTGTCCTAGATTTCTGTGCTTCAGCAATATCAGCTCTCTCAAGTTCTCAAATATGCAAAACTCTATCTCATCACAAAGAGTTTCCTTTGCCTGAATATTCGTTGGCCTTTTAGAACTCATTTGTATTAGCAGGGTATTTCTTCTGATGCCTATAGAGAAGAGTACTTTTCCTCGCATTTTCTAGCTTCTAGAGGCTGCTTGCACTCCTTTGCTCATGGCTCTCTTCCCTTATCAAAGCCAGCAATCTCACCACTGTGCTTCCATCAGTCTTCACATTGCCTTTTCTTCTGCTTCTGTCATCTTATGGCTTTCTCTCCCTCTGCTTTTATTGTCACATTGCCTCTTCTGACTCCAACCTTTCTGCCTCTTATAAGAACTCTTCTGAGTACATTGCACGCATCTTGATAATCCAGGAAAATCACCCACTCTCAAGATCTTTAATTTAATTGTATTGGCAGAGTCATCTCTGCCAAGTATAGCAACATATTTACAGGTCGAGGAATTAGTATGTGACCACTTATGGGGCCATTATTCAGTGTACCACTCCATCCTTAACTACTTCCCTTCTTCATGTTAACTCCTGATCATTTTATAGATCTCAGCCAAGGTGTCACATCAGAGAAGACGCTTTCCCTCACCTCTAGTGTCAGAGATATTGTCACGTATTCTTATAAAACTCTCTTTCTCTCATGTATAACGCTGCGTACTTTTTTATATATTAACATGTGTGAATACTTGACCAAATATCTTTCCCTCTTTGGACTTTAAGCTTCAGGAGATCAATGAATGTGTTTCGTTTTATTCACTGCAAATTCCATGCACAGTGTGCCTGGGACATGATAGATACTCATTAAATATTCCTTCTTTGAATGAGCAAGCCATGAACACCTGCACTCTGACTTTTTAGGAAGGTCTCATTCCCACTCTCCCAGGTTTCAGTGGCACCAAAAATCCATCCATAAGCCCTTATCTAATTGTATAAAGGCATACTCTGTTTTATTGTGCTTCGCTTTACTGTGCTTTAAAGATATTGCGGGGTTCTTTTTGTTTTTTACAAATTGAAGGTTTGTGGCAACGATGCTAGTGTGTTGATCCATTTTTGTAACGGCATTTGCTCATTTCATGTCTCTGTGTCACCTTTTGGTAATTCTCACAATATTTCAAGCTTTTTCATTATTATTATGTTTTTTATGGTGATCTGTGATCAGTGATCTTTGATGTTACTATTGCAAAAAGATTACTAATCGCTGAAGGCTCAGATGATGCTTAGCATTTTTTAGCAATAAAGTATTTTTAAATTAAGGTATGTACATTTTTTAGATATAATTCACACTTAACAGATTACAGTATAGTGTAAACATAACTTTTATATACACTGAGAAACCAAAAAATTTGTGACTCGCTTTATTGCAGTATTCACTTTATTTGTGGAACCAAACCTGTAATATCTCCATGGTATTCCTGTATCAAGAACTTATCAGTTCATTTCATTAAGATATGTAGTTGTTCCGCTCCACATTTTCATTAAAAACATATTAACCAAGAACCCATTAAATTATTCTTCTAAAACTTTAATTTACCCTCTGTATAGACATGAATTAAGTGAGTTAGATTAAATAAATACAGCTTCTAGCTATGGTATCTAAGTCTACAACATTAAAAATGCACATTATTCTATCTTAGCTTTTAAAAAACACGCGCTGCTTTTTACTTCTAGTTGTCCTTCTCTTTTTCCTTCTATGTGATGATGGCTGCAGCAAGTTGGGAAACAGATTCCTATAAGCATTATGCATTATTTAGTGTGAATTTACATACTGTTCTAAGTGCTTTACAAGTGTCCTATAAATACAGGGAATTATTTGACTGACTAGGCAGAGAGGAAAAGCAAGTTTGGAAAAGGAATTTGCGGGAAGATACAGACTCCATTTCTAAAATGCAACATTTCTTCCCTTGTCCTCTTATAATTACAAATTCTATTCTTTGTACATTGATTTGAACATTCTAAATGGATTAAAATTGTGCATCACAATCCACTTTATAAATATTAGGTGTTTTATATCACTATAATATTTTATACTAGATATTTCACAAAAGGTTGTAGATTGCCAAAACTCTCACTAATCTACATCTTTAGACTTTGTGCTCATGTTAAATAATATAAGAAAACAGTTACATGGAAATTATGTTTCAGAAGTAGCTTACAGAAAGGCAGAACTAGGTAAACATATTAAGACTCTTTTCTTATGGGATAAATACATTAGAGAAAAATGATGCTAGATTACAGAGGGCTTTTAATGTCACCTGGAAAGTGATTGTCTATTTTCTATCTTTTGCCATCTAGAGACCCTCAATAAAACCTTATTGAGGGTCTCTAGATGGCAAAAGAAGAGTTGAGCTTTGGAAAGAAGAATAGCATTGGTGGTATAGAGGAAAGTTTGAATGAAAGAAAAGAGGAAACCATTTGGGAGATCTTTATAAGCATCCAAGCTTGGCCACCCAAATGATTGCTAAAATGAATTGAACCCAGCTGAATTGGATGCAAGAGTTGGCAGATTGCAGGAGCACTCTGAAGTGGTGGTCGCAGTCTTGCTGATATGTATTACTGGCATTGCTGGGTGCATAAAATTTAGATAGCAGTAAAAATAGTCTAGGAGGCCCTAAAGAGATATGTGCTTTTGTTTAAAGCCCTCCGGGTTTCAAGTGAATAGACTTGTTTGGATAACTGTGAGAGAGGATTTTCTTGTAAACACTAGGGACTGTGTTCAGTTTAATTGTCTTGCATCTGGTGCTGACTCTGTTTTTATTTTATTTTATTTTTTCCAAAATATTTTTCTCTTTTGTATTGTTTGCCTTGGCTAAGAACAAATGATTCACTGTTGTTTTTCATCTTTCGTTATGTAGGTAGTGTTCCCTCTGTAACTCCATTATCTATTTGTTTTCAACTATAATGATTTTAGTAGGTTTTGATTATATGCTACACTTATTTAACCCTTATAATATACTCAAATGAGGTCAGAATCATTATTCCAATAATAAATAATTGGAAACTGAAACTCAGGTTAAGTGACTTGCCCAGGGTCACATAATTAGTAAATAATGACACCATCTTAATTACCAAAGGTCATACTCTTTATCTATTAAAACAAATTTTTCCCAACCTTCATCACCTCTTTACCTCTTCATTATATTTGCCATATTTACTGACCATATATATCATTTATCTATGTTATTTAATAGATTTTTAATTAAAATTAATTATTTTATTAATTTTTATAAAATTAGTTTATATCTATGTTACTACCATGGATGAAAAATCAGCATTATTTGTCAGAAACAGAAAGATACCATAAATGTTAATACAATAAAAGGAAAATAATGTGATTATATTCTCATGGGATATCGATGCCTATGGGAAAGCTCCGAACTTAACATCTGTTATCAAAGTGTAGGCTTGTATAAATGTAGATTAGAAAATGTTAGACACACGTTATCATCACTGATGTGATTTCCTAATCAAGAGTAAAATGTAATTGAAGTGGGAGTAATTGACTATATGATTTACTATCACTTAATGCCATGTTTATAAGCCAAAAGTCTCTTCTGTCTAAATCGTGACTTCTGGCACCACACTTTGGAAGACATGGGAGTTTTCCATCTAACTTTCCAGTAAAGATCTTTAGGGGAGCTGAGGATTGGTCGGTTCAAATAGAGAATAGATGATGAAAACTCCATTTAGAAAAAAACATTGCTAATTCTGCCATCCAAATTGCTGATGTTTTTGTACTACCAGCCAACTTCTGGACATAGCATTCACTTTAACAGCAAATAAAATAGGCAAGGCAGTGTATGAACATGGTTCAGCCAGCTCATGACAGAGTTGCAAGAATCATAAACTTTCTTCTACTCATATTTCATGTAAGTATCAGAGGTATTTTCCTTGGTAAATCCTCCTTTTTTCCCTCTAGTAAGTTTGACTCCCTTGAGTATTACAACAACCTATGTTACAGCCTGCATTTTACTTGTTAAATAATCTGATAAATATGAAAATATTTTCTTAATTAGTTTAAAATGATTTTACATTTACAGAGAATATTCCCCAAATCTACCAATGTTTAAATCCTCAAGTTTTGGTAGAGTCTCTGAATAGACCGCTCTGGATTCATCTTATGTCACATAAGACAAGGATCCTCTTATGTCCCGTAAGCTGCCTAACTGAATTAGATAATGCACTCTTGCTTTAAAATGCTTTATTTTAGGATATTTGGAGAGAATTTAAATGTCAACCCTTTTTTAAATTTATTGAAGTATAGTTGATTTACAATGTTGTGTTAATTTCTGCCATACAGGAAAGTGATTCATTTATACATATACGTGTATACATTCGTATTCATATGCTTTTCCATTATGGTTTATCACAGGATATTGAATATAGTTCCCTGTGCAATACAGTAGGACCTTGTTGTTTATCCATTCTATACATAAAAGTCTGCATCTACTAATCCCAGACTCCCAATCCATCCCTCCCCCACCCTCCTCCCCCTTGGCAGCCACAAGTCTGTGCTCTGTGAGTCTGTTTCTGTTTCCTAGAAAAGTTCACTTGTGTTATTTAAATATCAACTCTTTAACAGACTTTTAAAGGCCCTCTTACTCTCCAGTCTTCTAAGAGCATTATGATCTGCTTGCTCCAAATTCTAGTCCCACAAGCCTTCCTGGGTTTTTGTATTTGATTTTTTATTGCTGTGCGATTTTTAAAATTTATTCGCCCAACCACTGCGCCGCCGGGGAAGCCTCAGGTCCCCGGTATATTTTTATACCACCCTACACATTTCCTCCACTAGGGACATTAAAACTGCAGTCGCCTGGGCTTCCCTGGTGGTGCAGTGGTTGAGAGTCCGCCTGCCGATGCAGGAGACACGGGTTCGTGCCCCGGTCCGGGAAGATCGCACATGCCGCGGAGCGGCTGTGCCCGTGAGCCATGGCTGCTGAGCCTGCGCGTCCGGAGCCTGTTGCTCCGCAACGGGAGAGGCCACGACAGTGAGAGGCCCGCGTACCGCAAAAAAAAAAAAAAACAAAAAACAAAACAAAAAAAAAACACTGCAATCACCTAATTGTGTAACTTTTCATTAATGTGTTTCTCTCCTAATAGATTGTAAGCTCATACAAGCAAGACCAGGATTTTT
This sequence comes from Tursiops truncatus, assembly GCF_011762595.2. NCBI lineage: Eukaryota > Metazoa > Chordata > Mammalia > Artiodactyla > Delphinidae > Tursiops > Tursiops truncatus. The sequence goes on from NC_047052.1 coordinate 23,294,719, forward strand.
CATTCTACCACTATATCCCTAGTGCCAGGAACAGTGTCTGGTGCATAGTAGATGCTCATTAGATAGTTATTAGATAAAAATGAATGCACACGTGGATGTAAAAATGAATGGATGGATTAATGCTTCTTTGGGGATTCATATTTAGGGAACAAAGAGCATTTTCCAGATAAGCACAATGGCTTTCATATCTGACACATCAGACATTCAATAAAGAACAGTTAAAAGGAGCATATTTGGGGAAAGGAGGTGAGATACAGGCAGCTATGTTGAAGCTGCAGTTCATTTTATTTTTTTTTATTTCTTCCTCTTTTAGGGTAACACCTGTGAACTGTTCATGCTAATTAGCATCACCTGGTGGTGATTGCTTAAGGAGAGCCTATGAATTAAGATCTTGATTGGATGACTGTTCAAGATCTTTTTTTCAAACATTTTCTTTTTCCATTGTAAACAATATGTGATTTTTAAAAATTCTCTCATTTATGGAACTTAATGATCTGCTTTATGCATTTCCTTTGAATCCTCACTAAGGACACTATGAGTCAAAATCATTTGGCAAAACACGATGTTGGCCATGGAACAGCAAGAAAGGTTTCAAGGTAAAGGAAGGCAATCATGGGGTTTCCAGATCCTGATGCTTGTCATTACTGTGCCCTTCACCCTACCCGGGCTCCTGCCCTACACCCCTCCCCTTACCAATTTGCAGCGTGCTCACCCTCTTACCTCAGATACCCATGTGTTTTGGACATGAGGTGTGGAGGTGGAGGAGGGGGAATGGGAGTGTAATAGCAGGTCTGGGAGTGCAGGGGAACTGCAAAGCAAGAAAACAGACGAGAGCAGCAGGAGGCAGTGGGAAGACCTGCTGAGAGCGGAGACTGGCAACATTTATATCGCAACCTTATGTCTCCCAGGCCAGTTTTGGCTCTGTGTTCTTCCTTACCATGCTGCTGTTCCCTCTGTCTGGAATGTCCTTGTCGCTTGAAATATTCATACTGTCCTCTACATCCAAGCTCAAACATCACCTGAAACCCCCACATTAATCATTCTTGCTCCTGTGTACCATTTTAACATCAGTTTTATTTATTTATTTATTTATTTTTTGGGTTGTTCGCGGGCCTCTCACTGTTGTGACCTCTCCCGTTTTGGAGCACAGGCTCCGGACACGCAGGCTCAGCGGCCATGGGTCACGGGCCCAGCCACTCCGCGGCAGGTGGGATCTTCCCGGACCGGGGCACGAACCCGTGTCTCCTGCATTGGCAGGCGGACCCTCAACCACTGCGCCACCAGGGAAGCCCTTAACATCAGTTTTAATGTGTGTGTTTGTATGTCTCACTACTAGTAGATTGTGAGTGCCTGTGAAATAAGGGTTTTGGCTTATTCACACACACATTCTAGCAAAGTGCCTGGCTTAGGGTAGATGCTGAATATATATTTGTTGAAAGAAAGAAAGAAAAAGAAAGAAAGAAAAGAAAAAGAAAGAAAAGAAAGAAAGTAAGGAAGAAAGAAAGAGAAAGGGAGGAAGAGAGGGAGGGAGGGAGGGAGGAAGGAAGGGAGAGAAAGAAAATTATTTATGACATATTAAAAAAAAGCCAATTACAAAAACATTAAGCAGTAGAATGTGGTCTTAGAGTCAGACAAAAGTCCCAATTCTTATTACTTTAGGTTTTGTGAAATTTCTGTAACTATCTAAGTCTTGGTTTTCCCACCTGTACTGTACAGGAAATCAAACACATAGTACCTATAATAAAGCACTTCATGTGGTGTATTGGTCATATTTAGGACTCATCACCTCCTATCACTACCCTTTCTCCCACAAGCATGTGGACCTGAAATAATGTATATACCCATTGTTTATGACTCAGATGATACAAATTATATTTTTAATGCTTTTTTCTTTCCCCCCAAATAACACCTGCACTAAGAGATTGCACAACGTAGCATTGAAAGAAAAGCAATCCATGCATAATGCCATTTAAATTGGTGATGTATCTTGACGATTTTGATAGTCCCTTCTAAAATTGGTTCCAGATTTGAAGATACAAGGAGTCCCCTAATCTCTTGGATGAGATATAGATGAGGTTCCTCACCCAGCAGTCAACAGGTTCTGTATTCTTTGCCTAAAAAATTCCAAAACCACCCAGTTTCTTCCACTGATAAGGAGTACTGTTACTAATTCTCAGCTTCCACATTGCCACTGAGCTTCAGAAATGGAAGAATGGAAACTGGTCACAGTGCCAGTGCAAACAGGAAGCTTTCTCTGTGCAGCCTCTGACTTCTGCTGCTACTCTTATGCTAGTGATCAATAATGCCAATTTCCTGAGCCGCACTTTCCTCGTCATTGTAAGTGGGATAAAAATAATACCCTTGCCTACTTATAATGAGAAATAAGTACTCACAATATAAGTCACAAGTCCTGGCATACAGTAGGTACTCAGTAAATCAAGTTTTCTCTCACTGGACTTCTGAGCCTTACCACCATGATGTGGTCATAACCCATCTCTTCCTGTCTTTCAACCCTTTGAAAACCATTTCCCCATACACATTTAAAGAGGGTAGATGATTATTTTTAAGAATTAGAAAGGAAACACACTTACTAAGGGTAAGAAGAGTCTGAGAGTGGTTATAATAAAGCTGTTTATTCACAGATTTCATAAAGAACCCCAAATAATTCCTGCTCTTAAGGCCACCAGTGGGGCAGGTATGGGAAAATGCTGATTTTTTTTTTTTTTCAAAATCACATAAAGATCAAGATAACAAAAGAAGACAGCAACATTCCTAAAAGATGGCAAGGATAATTCTGACACTAAAACAAGTATTACTTGTTGAATATTACCTATAAAATTGAATATCTCAGTCTCAAAGGGAAATAGGGTTTCCACCTATTAACTGTGTGAGACAGAGGGGAATTGCAATTTATTGATGGTGCCCTATTCCAGGCATTCAGTTAAGCGTTCTGATACATTAACTCACTTAATTCTTACAAAAACCTTATAAGATACATATGATCATCCACAGTTTAGTAATTAAGAAACATACTTAGCTGGTTAAATATATGTCACATACAAAATAATATGATGTGGCATCACCAGTACTTGAATCCAATTTTTTAAAAAATTTTTTTATTACTTTACAGTGTGAATCCAAACCAAACATTCAAATGTTGGGCTGCAGTAAGCCCTAAAAAAATCCATCTCTTTCATAGGTGAATTTTTTGAAGAAAATATTTTACTGGATATGGAAACAGCTTAATGCATTCTCAGATGAAAAAATACCAGACAATTATCATTTCTTAAATATATTCCCCCCACCTGACAAATTCTTTATAAAATAGAAAATCCTTTTATATGAAATTTCCCAATTTCACCCTCATCCCAGATTGATTTAATCTGCCCTGCCCTATATTCCTTTAGTATATTTTACTCTTTTATAATATGAATTACCATCTAGATATTAATAAGCTATTTATCTATAAATGCTACTGTCAATTTCATTAGATTTTCAGCTTTTGGAAGGTATATTTTAGGGTGAATTATACAAACCTGATATTTTTAGGTCAAAATTATGAAATAAAAATTTCAAGAGTTCATATTTACTATACCTACTTAATTTTATATCCATCACAGACCCTAGAATGATGCCTAATTAAAAAAAAAAATCTGTTTAATGAATGCAGACTCTGTGTCAGGAAATTCCTGACATTTTAAACAGTATGCCATTTATCATCAATAAATTACCTGGTGTTTTACTGTAACAATTTTATAGATAATAACTGTGTAGCTCACAATATTCAAGTAAAAATTAAAAATATAGTTTTAGATATTTATTGAAAGTCTATTAGCTTTTGTCTTCCTCTCGCATTTATTCCATTCCACCATTGGAGCTTGCTAGATATATACTCATTGAATAAATCCATACACTATTAAGGTGAAGCAAAAGTGGAAATTGTTTTGTGAATTTTGGAGTGTCATTTTTACCAGTTTTTGCTGAGATCTGAGGTACAAGTGTAAATTCACACAAAATTTAGTTTCCAGTATATGAGTATCAGGTAAAAATTGCCATTGTTTCTTATCCTCTAAGATAGAACATCTTGTTTTAACATTGTTTATCTTAATTTTACTTGTATAGGACCGCAGCTGCGTGTTAACACATGCCTGTTTGATCAAATTTTAATCAGAATGGGCAGCATCATTCTGCCTTCTGGTCCCACAATGAAATATGTGTTTATTATGCAAGGGACATGGTCGTTGTCCTCACACATCTATTGCAACTGTTGGATCACATGTCCCAGAAGCCTGTTTCAGAGTTAGAGGAAGGCTTCTGGTGAAATAATTATCTAGATAAAGATATATCCTACTCTTCCTCCCCATTGCTGCACCGCATACAAAATATGACCTTCTCAGCAGATCTTTCTCTTATTACTTTTAAAATTTCGTGCAGAATAGAGACAATGGAGAGAGGGGGAAAGGGAGGGAGAAAGAAAGGGAGAGGGACAGGGAGAATAGGGGAGAGGGAGAGAGAGAAAAACTGACTTTTAAGGGTGTCGGAACTAATAAATCATCAAATTGCATTTGCCCTCTGGATGCCTCATCCTAATCCAGTATTGAACGTTCAAACTACAAGATAGTAACCAGCTATGTAGAAATAATACGTGACAAAAGAACTATCAAAATATGAATACTAAAAATGTGCAGTCTGAACATTTTCAGCCCTAATTATGCGGGTATACAAATCAGCAAAAGCAGTTATTTTGGGGACTGCATTTCATTGACTTCAGATTAGCAAAGATTTGAAAAGGCATTCATCAACTGTGACATCGTGCCTGTCTTTTTCATCCCTGAAAGACCGTTCTGTGAGACACTGTTATGATTCAAATGTCATTCACACTGGAGTAGCGGGAACAAAGCAGGATTTCCAATAGAAGGAGATCTAATTAAGAGAATAATATTTGCTTATTGTCAGTGCCTAATTAGTTTCCCTGTATTCATGTTTATAAAGGTGGCTCTGTTATAATTACAGTTCAAGAAGCAGTTATGTAATGGGTCCCATTGTAAAAAACTATAGCTGAGATACTTGAAGGTATTCTCCCTTCCTCCTTTCCACTTACCAACACACACAGAATAGAGATATCAGATGGTTACATTTCACTCATTACCTTTTTCTTCAGTGTCAGACACACACTAATAAGTTCAGTGAGGGAAAAACGTACTATTATTTTACCATTCAGTGAGTCCAACTTCTGCAGCATAAGTGTGTGAATTTGGGGGATTATTAGAAGTTCACTGTATGTTTTCTTGCATTTTAAAAATTATACTTCACCCTTGCTTTCTTTCAGTGTGTATTTTCTGCAAAAGGCTAGTATAAATAGACTAAGATGAAAATGACATAGACAAGGGGGCAAATGCGAAAGACCAAAAAGACCCCAGTTTTAATGATACTCTGTGTTAATGAGAGAGATAAATTGGGATCAAAACAATCAAATGATTTTCTGTGCTTATGTCTCAAAAGAGAATTTTGATCATGCCAATTTACTACAACTTCTCTTTAAGCAAATATGTTCAATCAAATCAAGAACTCATCAGACCCTCTATTCTGTCTGATCCCTGCAAACTCTCAATCCCTCTGTCCCACATTTCTTTAATACCTTAACCTAAAACAGTTTAGTACACCTGCAGAAGAGGATAATGTTAGGTGCTGTTACAAATAAGTCGTGCAGTTTCAATGGCTTAATAAAATAGAACTTTTCTTTTTATTCATGAAACTGTAAAATAAGGATGTTCCTGGTCACTAGATGATTTATCTCCACATGGTGATTCAGGCCCCAGGCTGATTCTAGTACCCAGACTCAGATTTCTCTCCTAACCAAGATAGAAACAATGGACAAAAAAACACACTTAAAATTCTGGCCCAAAAGTGACATATATCAGTCACTTAAGCTCACTTTCCATTGGTAAGAATGAAGTCACAAGACATGTATCTGGGAACTATAGTTTGTTGCTGGGCAACATCCTCCCAGTGACAATTTCAGATTATGAAAAAGGAAGCACAAATTTTGTTGCAAAGCCAATTGTCTTTTCTACATCGTTCCTGTGGAGTATGCTGCTTCATTACTCTTTGCCATTTCATTTGGTGAATTCTCACTCAACCTTCAAACTATGTTCAAGCATAATTTCTCTTTACAGTCATCTGTGATCTGCCCAAAAAAGATAAGAAATTGCCTCTTCCTTACAGCTATAACATCTGTAAATATTTCTAGTAGAGTAGGGAAAATGTTTGTGTATAACTATTTAATTGTCTGTCTCTTATGGTCATTTCTAGTATCATTTCTACTCATTTCCACTTACTTTCCCTGACTTACTTTATTTTCCTTCATTGCTTTTCAATTATTATTTATGTTTTGATGAATTCTACATCTGTTTTTCCAGCATAATGCTTTCTCTAGATCTTAAGGCTCATAAAGTGTATTAGGGTTTTCAGAGAACAATAGGGGAGCAATGTACATATACATGTATATCTCAAGAGGTTTATTATAAAGTATCGACTAACGTAATTACAGAGGCTGAAAAGTCCCACTATCTGCCATTTGCAAGCTGGAGACCCAGGAAAGTTTTTGGTATACAGTCATCCCCTCAATACTTGTGGGGGTTGGTTCTAAGACCCCCCTGGATACCAAAATCCATGGATGCTTAAGTCCCTTATATAAAATAAAGTAGTACAGTTGGCTCTCTATCTGCAGTTTCTTCATCTGCAAATTCAACCAACTGTGGATGGAAATCATGGGGTGAATACATAGATGTGAAACCTACAGATGCAGGAGAGCTGACTATAGTTGAAGTCCCGAGACCCAGAAAGCCAATGTTGTATATTCACTCTGGATCTTAAGGCCTGAGAACCAAGAACATCAAGAGCAGAAGACTGAAGTCCCAGCTCCAGCAGTCAGGCAGAGAACAAATTCAACCTTCCTCTACCTTTTTGTTCTATCAGGTCCTCAATCCGTTGAGTAATGTCCACCCACATTAGGGAGAAACATCTGCTGTACTCAGTCCGCCAATTCAAATGCTAATCTTTTCCAGAAACATTCTCATAGACTCCAAGATGATGGTTAACCAGCTCTCTGGGCATCCCTTACCCAGTCAAGTGGATATATGCAATTCACCATCACACAGCACAGTACCTACTTGGAGATATTTAATGTGAATGTACTGTCATCTGTTGCTGCATTTCAAACCACCCCGCAACTTACTGGCATCAAACAACCATTTTAGCATGCTCATGATTTTGGAATTCAAGACTCCAGGCAGAGCGCAGGAGGATATCTCATCTGTGCTCCACAAGGAGTGGGACTCTTAATTATGGTGACTGGAATTTCTAGAGGTGGCTTGGTTTAATTAACTGGGTCCATATATTTGGGCCCTCCGTTCTGTCAGCTGGGTTACTTGGTTCTTCTTCCTGTTATTTTTGCTGTGTTTGGAATAGCCAGGTTGACGTCTTCACCCACATATCTGATACATGCACAGGGATGCCTGGAACACTCTCTCTCTCAACCACATGCTTTAACTGATCTTTTTCTGGAGGTAAAAAGAAGTTCCATTTTAGAGCCAAGCAAGTCCTTACTCCTTTACAGTTCCTCTGAATTATTCTCAAAACCCAACAGTTCCTTCTTTAGTTCAATTTTCTCTTGTCATATTTTAAACATAGTAAGTTTCAAGAAGCTAACTGCCATTTTTTTAATGTTTTGCCTACACATTTCTGAGTCAGATCCATGAGTCAATAAGGTACCCTTTCTTTTTTCCACGTTTCCTCATGCAGCAGTGTTGCTAAATATTCTGCCCCGACGTAACAGGTATGTCCTTTTCTCTAGACTCCAATAACATTTCTCTCATTGTTCTGCAGGACCTCCTCAACAGTCTTCTTAAGGAACATCTGGCTTCCACCCACCATTTCAAAGGCCACCTGCTTGAAACTTTTATTATGGTGGCATATCACTTCCAGATAACACATTTTGTTATGGTTGACTATTGCTATGTTATAAAGTACCCCAGCTTTAGCGCATAGTGCAACAACTGTTTTCATGGGCTCATCATTTTGTTTTAATTAGGAATTTAGGTAGGGAACAATGGTGATGGATTTTCTCTGCTTTGCAATTACTTGGACCCTCAGCTGGGATGACTCAGCTGGAGATAACTGAGACAACTTGATAAGAGCTTCAAGCCTTTAAGCATCCAACTTCAGTTCATCCTCTGTCTCAACTTATATTCTAACTAGGTAAAGATCCCCTCTCATCTCACTGTGTATACCCTGGTTTTCCTCTAGTATCTTGGACTTCATGTTTATTACTCATTTTACTGAAAGAAAAAAACCCTTCTTATTTGATCCCTTATCCTATGAAACTGAAATCTCTGTGAAGGGAGAGATCACATCACTCTTATTAACCATTATATCTCTGCCACAAATTCATTGCCTGTTACATGGCAGGTACTCACTAAATGTTTAAGAAATTTTTAAGCCATCGATTACTTTTTAGTTCCCAGTGGCAAACAGAGAATGATCTCAGTGGCAGTTCATCTCAGTGACATAGATGTGTATTTGTCCAGATCTAAACATACACAGAATTTATTGAAGGTATATTAAGACTGGTTAGCCAGAGGGAAACTCAAGTCATGATTGAGAGTAAAAGGACAAAGATTTTAACCATTAAGACAGTACTCAGAATATAATCTAAAGGCATTGTGAGGCCAGAGAGAATTAATCACAATATCAAAAGGTGGGATGAAATTGACATTCCAAAAAATGAAAACAGACAGAACACTGGAGCAAACAGTTCAGTACTAAGGCTGTGGATAGATGCAGTGTCCCAGCTGTTTTTGCTTGGGGAGAGGACCGTCATAGATATGACAAGGGAGTTTTTAGACTATCCCCATTTAATTGCAGACACGGTAAACAGCCTAGCATTTCCAGTATCATCTCTTTCGTGCAAATATCTCTATAAATAAGTAACCGGGAAGTCATCCACTTGTCTTTGTGTGCATTCACTAGAGCTCTTCTGGACTTTAAACTGGTGTTGGGATGTAGTTGGAAGTGGACAGGAGTAAGTAAATTGAAAAGAAGTCAAAGAAAGACATCAGTGAGGAAGAATAATGGATAATGATATTTAGATAAAATCTAAGCCATTTCTATTTTTCTAAAATTATTGAAAGGCATTTATGTTTATTAATTCAGTACTGAATTTGATGGAAAGGGTACCTGGTAGTTATAGAGTTGGACATAGGCCTGTTAGACACAGAAAATGCCTTTGCCAACTTAAATAAAAAGTAATCTGAAACCCGTATTTTAAATAGTTCTCAGTGTTGGATTTTGTATCTTTTGCTCAAATACACTAACATACGTTCTAATGAATCACATGCCTTTAAACCTGAGACCTTATATAGAAAGGCTTCCCTGATTCACCTGTGGCTTGCACACTCAGTTGAAGACCTATGTAAATGAGATCTTAGTCAGTGGCCAATCTCTGTACCATGAGGGAGATGGGCTCATTTCCCTAGGCATAGACTAAACTACTAAATCCACCTGTATTATTTTATGATTATGTTCACACACGTACAAATATATTCTCATCTTCACTGTTCTAGCTCATCATTGTGTTATTTGTGATAAAAAAAAAAATGAAATAAAGGACTTACTTGAAACTCTAGGATAACAGAGTCTTCCTAAATCAGAATTTCTTCATATTTGTTCCAAAACCCTTACCAATCAATAAAGAGATCAAATAACCCATCACCTACACCTGCTACATAATACAGAGAATTCTACAATCCTTAAGTTATAAGAAGTAAAGAAATACATATAAATTAACACCAGTAGATCCAGGTCCAGAACCCACCCTGAAACAGAATCAAATGGAGACTAAAAATAGGAGAGGGTAGCCAATGTCCACCATGATAGAATACAGGTACAAAACAAAACAAAACAAAACAAACAACCCCCCCCCAAAACACCTTAAGAAACAACAAGCAAACAATAACAGTTTGACACGAATAGGGGAAATAATGAGAACATACCTAAGATCTAGTGATCATGGCATTTGAGACTGTGAAATTAAAAGAAAGCAGCTAGAAAGTATGTGATAATAGAAGAAAATAGTATAGGAAGATGGAGCTTTTCAATAAAGTGATGTAGGCTTGAAAGGGGGAGGCATATTTTCAGACTTGGTGGTAAGGAGAGAGAGAGAGAGAGAACGAGAGAGAGAAGGCAGAGGTCGGGGGAGAGAAAAAAATCACAAAATCAGAAGATATACTGCCTCTTCTCCGAAGAGTGTCGTTTCTTAATGGTCTGTCCTTCACTGTACCAAAAGAAAGAGGCACTCTTAAACTAAGGAACCTAGTAAGTCATCCAAACTCTTCACTCTGTTAATATAAAATCACCTATTATAATTGTCCAGGATAATAAAACATTTAAAATTTAGTATAAGCTGTCTAATCAGATATACTATATAAATTTAGTATAAGAAGAAAATTGAACACTAGAAAATATTTCAGTTGATGAAAAATGTTCTTCCCCCAAATACTCAGCCTCAGAGCAGAAGCAAACTATATCATAATATCTCAACTTGAACTAAATATCTTTCAAAATTCCTTAAAATAGAGAGTAAAACACCTTGAGTCATAGATTTACAGACTTGGAAGGGAAATGGCCAAAAAAGAGAAAAATGAAAGTTGAATAAACTTAGGGGAAAAAAAAGACAATTGAAAAGTAAGGAAAAATATAAAGAAAAATCACAGAGAAGCCCATTTCCCAATAGAATCAGCAGAAAATATCATAAAAGGAATTGAAGACAGATGAAATTAGTATAAAGCAACCAGACAGTGACGGATATAAAAGATTACTGAGGATGATTCATTCTTGAAGAAGAAAAAGAAAACTGTAGATGAGAACTAATATTTAAGATAGAATCCAAGAAAAACTTGCCTACTAAAAAAGCCAACCTGAATAGAAATATTTAAAAGCATATGGTGTATGTGGAAAAATTGATCTGGAATTATCAACTCTGAGACATAATCTAGCAAAAATATTAAGACTCAGGGAATTCTGAGTAGCTGAGGTAATGGTGACTATAAAATATAACCTCACCCTAAAGCTCCTTCATTGTCAACTTTGCAAAGTGTAGCACTACACTAAAACCCTTAATTGTAAAAGAAAAAAATCTTAGAATGGAAGATCTGTGAGACACCACCTTAACCATGTGATTTTTGTGAAACCAATAATAAGAAAACTTGATATCATCATCTATGTTTTTGGCAGTAAGAGCTCTTGTCAATCTTTTGAGCTCTGTTAGGAATGACACATTTTACAAAGGATGAAACCAGCTCAGAGATTTCAAGAATAAAGAAAACAAAAGTCTCATTCGAGATTTGGGAAATAAACTTGAGCCTTTGAAGTTACAAAGCTATTATGCATTGGTCAGGCCAATCTAAGGGTTTCACCGAGGCTTCCAGTAGGTAAGTTGTCTGCTACTCAGATGGTCTCCCAGGTTAACTCACATACTCGAAAATCTTAGAGAACATAATTCCTAATTAGCCTAAGTAGCATAAACTTCTGTCCAGGCAAAAGCTTCCAAGAAAATATGACTTAACTAGTAATTACTTCTAGTGGATTTCCTTTGTCTCCCCTCTTAAATTCTGAGCTCCAAGAGGACAGAGGTGATGGTTTTCTTATCCACCCTTTACCATCACTGAGTTGAGCTCCTGTCACTGTGCATTGATTCAGTCACTAGTGATATGTGCTAAATTCTATTAATAGATTCTCTCCTATCCCCAACAGAGTTAGGAGATACTAAGCACAGTATATAGAAATAGGCGATCTGTTTCTTCTCCTACCAATATTATTTTACACTTTTATTTTCTCCAAGTCACTTCTGTGTCAATTTTTCAGGCTTTAACTCAATCTAGAACTAATATACAAAACCCATTTGGATCATGACAACCTCTATTCTAGGTGTTTTTGTCTGTAGTAACTAGAGACTATTTACAATATGAGTGTTTTATTTTTTATCCTTAACAAAATGTACTTGAAGAGAAAAAATTGCATCTCCCTATAGTATCTAGCGATACCATGCATAAACAGTATGTATTGATATACTTGAAATCTCTGGATCTTACATTTAAATCAGATTTAAGGCTCTAAAGTTTAATGACCAGGCCTTCTGAAATGCTCTTCCTGTGTTATAATCCTCAAATTTGGATTGAATAAAATTTTCCATTCCCTTCTTTAAAAAAGAATATTAATGACCAAATTATATAGGTATTTAGCTCTGATCTTAGTAGCCAGGAAAGGTAAATAGAAAAGAAAAAGAGAACACATTTCAAGCCTATGTTCCACAAATGTTTTACATAATCGTAGCACCTCAATGAAATAGATACCCCAACTCTAATTTTCTAGATAAATCAACAGCGATTGTGAAAGTTTTAGTAATTCAGTCTTCTTTTGTTTTTGAATTTTGTTTTTATGCAGCTGGTTCTTATTAGTGATCAGTTTTATACACAGCAGTGTATACATGTCAATCCCAATTACCCAATTCATCACACCACTGCACCCCACCCCTCCACGGCTTTCCCTCCTTGGTGTCCATACATTTGTTCTCTACATCCGTGTCTCTGTTCCTGCCCTGAAAACTGGTGTATCTGTCCATTTTTCTAGATTCCACATATATGCGTTAATATACGATATTTGTTTTTCTCTTTCTGACTTACTTCACTCTGTATGACGGTCTCTAGATCCATCCACGTCTCTACAGATGACCCAATTTCGTTCCTTTTTATGGCTAATATTCCAATGTATATATGTACAACAACTTCTTTATACATTTGTCTGTCAATGGGCATTTAGGTTGCTTCCATGACCTGGCTATTGAAAATAGTGCTGCAATGAACATTGGGGTGCATGTGTCTTTTAGAATTATGGTTTTCTCTGGGTATATGCCCAGTAGTGGGATGCTGAATCATATGGTAATTCTATTTTTTATTTTTTAAGGAACCTCCATACTGTTCTCCATAGTGGCTGTATCAGTTTACATTCCCAACAGTGCAAGAGGGTTCTCTTTTCTCCACACCCTCTCCAGCATTTGTTGTTTGTAGATTTTCTGATGATGCCTGTTCTAACTGGTGTGAGGTGATACTCATTGTCGTTTTGATTTGCATTTCTCTAATAATGAGTGATGTTGAGCAGCTTTATGTGTGCTTCTTGGCCATCTGTATGTCTTCTTTGGAGAAATGTCTATTTAGGTCTTCTGCCCATTTTTGGATTGGGTTGTTTGTTTTCTTAATATTGAGCTGCATGAGCTGTTTATATATTTTGGAGATTAATCCTTTGTCCATTGATTCATTTGCAAATATTCTCTCCCATTCTGAGGGTTGTCTTTTCGTCTTGTTTATGGTTTCCTTTGCTGTGCAAAAGCTTTTAAGTTTCATTAAATCCCATTTGTTTTGTTTTTATTTCCATTACTCTAGGAGGTGGATCAAAAAAGATCTTGCTGTGATTTATGTCAAAGAGCGTTCTTCCTATGTTTTCCTCTAAGAGTTTTATAGTGCCTGGTCTTACCTTTAGGTCTCTAATCCATTTTGAGTTTATTTTTGTGTATAGTGTTAGGGAGTGTTCTAATTTCATTGTTTTACATGTAGCTGTCCAGTTTTCCAAGCACCACTTATTGAAGAGACTGTTTTTTCTCCATTGTATATCCTTGCCTCCTTTGTCATAGATTAGTTGACCACAGGTGCATGGGTTTATCTCTGGGCTTTCTATCCTGTTCCATTGGTCTATATTTCTGTTTTTCTGCCAGTACCATAGATTACTGTAGCTTTGTAATATAGTCTGAAGTCAGGGAGCCTGATTCCTCCAGCTCTGTTTTTTTCCCTCAAGACTGCTTTGGCTATTCAGGGTCTTGGTGTCTCCATACAAATTTTAGGATTTTTCGTTCTAGTTCCATAAAAAATGCCAATTGGTAATTTGATAGGGATTGCATTGAATCTGTAGATTGCTTTGGGTAGTATAGTCATTTTCACAATATTGATTCTTCCAATCCAAGGACATGTTATATCTCTCCATCTGTTGGTATCATCTTTGATTTCTTTCATCAGTGTCTTATAGTTTTCTGCATACAGGTTATTTGTCTCCCTAGGTAGGTTTATTCCTATGTATTTTATTCTTTTTGTTGCAGTGATAAATGAGAGTGTTTCCTTAATTTCTCTTTCAGATTTTCCATCATTAGTGTATAGGAATGCAAGAGATTTCTGTGCATTAATTTTGTATCCTGCCACTTTACCAAATTCATTGATTAGCTCTAGTAGTTTTCTGGTGGCATCTTTAGGATTCTCTATGCGTAGTGTCATGTCACCTGCAAACAGTGACAGTTTTACTTCTTCCTTTCCAATTTGTATTCCTTTTATTTCTTTTTCTTCTCTGATTGCTGTGGCTAGGACTTCCAAAGCTATGTTGAATAGTAATGGTGAGAGTGGACATCCTTGTCTTTTTCCTGATCTTAGAGGAAATGCTTTCAGTTTTTCACCATTGAGAATGATGTTTGCTGTGGGTTTGTCATATATGGCCTTTATTACATTGAGGTAGATTCCCTCTATGCCCACTTTTTGGAGAGTTTTTATCATAAATGGGTGTTGAATTTTGTCAAAAGCTTTTTCTGCATCTATTGAGATGATCATATGGGTTCTTTTCTTCAATTTGTTAATATGGTGTATCACATTGACTGATTTGCGTATATTGAAGAATCCTTACATCCCTGGGATAAATCCCACTTGATCATGGTGTATGATCCTTTTAATGTGTTGTTGGATTCTGTTTGCTAGTATTTTATTGAGGATTTTTGCAGCTGTGTTCATCAGTGATATTGGTCTGTAATTTTCTTTTTTTGTAGTATCTTTGTTTTTGTTTTTTTTTTAAACATCTTTATTGGGGTATAATTGCTTTACAATGGTGTGTTAGTTTCTGCTTTATAACAAAGTAAATCAGTCATACATAAACTTATGTTCCCATATGTCTTCCCTCTTGCGTCTCCCTCCCTCCCACCCTCCCTATCCCACCCCTCCAGGCTGTCACAAAGCACCAAGCCAATATCCCTGTGCCATGCGGCTGCTTCCCACTAGCTATCTACCTTACTACGTTTGTTAGTGTCTTTGTCTGGTTTTGATATCAAGGTGATGGTGGCCTCATAGAATGAGTTTGGGAGTGTTCCTTCCTCTGCAATTTTTTGGAAGAGTTTGAGAACGATGGGTGTTAGCTCTTCTCTAAATGTTTGATAGAATTCACCTGTGAAGCCATCTGTTCCTGGACTTTTTTTTTGTTGGAAGATTTTTAATCACAGTTTCAATTTCATTACTTGTGATTGGTCTGTTCATATTTTCTGTTTCTTCCTGGTTCAGTATTGGAAGGTTATATGTTTCTAAGAATTTGTCCATTTCTTCCAGGTTGTCCATTTTATTGGCATAGAGTTCCTTGTGGTAGTCTCTTAAGATGCTTTGTATTTCTGTGGTGTCTGTTGTAACTTCTCCTTTTTCATTTCTAATTTTATTGATTTGAGTCCTCTCCCTCTTTTTCTTGATGAGTCTGGCTAATGGTTTATCACTTTTGTTTATCTTCTCAAAGAACCAGCTTTTAGTTTTATTGATCTTTGCTGTTGTTTTCTTTGTTTCTATTTCATTTATTTCTGCTCTGATCTTATGATTTCTCTCCTTCTGCTAACTTTGTGTTTTGTTTGTTCATCTTTCTCTGGTTCCTCTAAGTGTAAGTTTAGATTGTTTATTTGAGATTTTTCTTGTTTCTTGAGGTAGGCTTGTATAGCTATAAACTTCCCTCTTAAAAATGCTTTTGCTGCATTCCATAGGTTTTGGATCGTCGTGTTTTCATTGTCATTTGTCTCTAGGTATTTTTTGATTTCCTCTTTGATTTCTTTAGTGATCTCTTTGTTATTTAGTAACGTATTGTTTAGCCTCCATGCGTTTGTGTTTTTTACTTTTTTTTCCTGTAATTAATTTCTAATCTCATAGCGTTGTGGTCAGAAAAGATGCTTGATATGATTTCAGTTTTCTTAAATTTACTGAGGCTTCATTTGTCACCCAAGATGTGATCTATCCTGGAGAATGTTCTGTGCACACTTGAGAAGAAAGTGTAATCTGCTGTTTTTGGATGGAATGTCCTATAAATATCACTTAAATCTGTCTCGTCTATTGTGTCGTTTAAAGCTTCTTTTTTTTATTAATTTTCTGTTTAGATGATCTGTCCATTGGTGTAAGTGAGGTGTTAAAGTCCCCCACTATTATTGTGTTACTGTCAATTTCCTCTTTTATAGCTGTTAGCAGTTGCCTTATGTATTGAGGTGCTCCTATGTTGGGTCCATATATATTTATAATTGTTATATCTTCTTCTTGGATTGATCCCTTGATCATTATGTAGTGTCCTTCCTTGTCTCTTGTAACATTCTTTATTTTGAAGTCTATTTTATCTGATATGAGTATTGGTACTCCAGCTTTCTTTTGATTTCCATTTGCATGGACTATCTTTTTCCATCCCCGCACTTTCAGTCTGTATGTGTCCCTAGGTCTGAAGTGGGTCTCTTGTAGACAGCATATATACAGGTATTGTTTTTGTGTCCATTCTGCAAGCCTGTGTCTTTTGGTTGGAGCATTTAATCCATTCACGTTTAAGGTAATTATTGATATGTATGTTTCTGTGACCATTTTCTTAATTGTTTTGGAGGTTCTTTTCTTCTCTTGTGTTTCCCACTTAGAGAAGTTCCTTTAGCATTTGTTGTAGAGCTGGTTTGGTGGTGCTGAATTCTCTTAGCTTTTGCTTGTCTGTAAAGGTTTTAATTTCTCCATGGGATCTGAATGAGATCCTTGCCAGGGAGAGTAATCTTGGTTGTAGGTTCTTCCCTTTAATCACTTTAAGTATATCATACCACTCCCTTCTGGTTTGTAGAGTTTCTGCTGAGAAATCAGCTGTTAACCTTATGGGAGTTCCCTTTTATGTTATTTGTTGTTTTTCCCTTGCTGCTTTCAATAATTTTGTTTTTGTCTTTAATTTTTGCCAATTTGATTACTATGTGTCTCGGCGTGTTTCTCCTTGGGTTTATCCTGTATGGGACTCTCTGTGCTTCCTGGACTTGGGTGGCTATTTCCTTTCCCATGTTAGGGAAGTTTTCAACTATAATCTCTTTAAATATTTTCTCAGGTCCTTTCTCTCTCTCTTCTCCTTCTGGGATCCCTATAATGTGAATGTTGTTGCGTTTAATGTTGTCCCAGAGATCTCTTAGGCTGTCTTCATTTAGTTTCGTTCTTTTTCCTTTATCCTGTTCTGCAGCATTGAATTCCACCATTCTGTCTTCCAGGCCACTTATCCCTTCTTCTGCCTCAGTCATTCTGCTATTGATTCCTTCTAATGTAGTTTTTTTTTTATTCCAGTTATTGTATTGTTCATCTCTGTTTGTTTGTTCTTTAATTCTTCTAGGTCTTTGTTAAACATTTCTTGTATCTTCTCAATGTTTGCCTCTATTCTTTTTCCGAGGTCCTGGATCATCTTCACTATCATTATTCTGAATTATTTTTCTGGAAGGTTGCCTATCTCCACTTCATTTAGTTGTTTTTCTGGGGTTTTATCTTGTTCCTTCATCTGGTACATAGCCCTCTGCCTTTTCATCTTGTCTATCTCTCTGTGAATGTGGTTTTTGTTCCACAGGCTGTAGGATTGTAGTTCTTCTTGGTTCTGCTGTCTTCTCTCTGGTGGATGAGGCTATCTGAGAGGCTTGTGGAAGTTTCCTGATGGGAGGGACTGGTGGTTGGTAGAGCTGGCTGTTGCTCTGGTGGGCAGAGCTCAGTAAACCTTTAATCCACTTGTCTGCTGATGGGTGGGGCTAGGTTCCCTTCCTGTTGGTTGTTTGGCCTGAGGTGACCCAACACTGGAGCTTACCAGGGCTCTTTGGTGCGGCTAATGGTGGACTCTGGGAGGGCTCACACCAAGAAGTACTTCCCAGAACTTGTGCTGCCAGTGTCCTTGTCCCTTGGTGAGCCACAGCCACCCCCCGCCTTTGCAGGAGACCCTCCAACACTAGCAGGTAGGTCTGGTTCAGTCTATGCAGTCACTGCTTCTTCCCCTGGGTCCCGATGTGCACACTACTTTGTGTTTGCCATCCAAGAGTGGAGTCTCTGTTTCCCCCAGTCCCGCCAAAGTCCTGCAATCAAATTCTGCTAGCCTTCAGGGTCTGATTCTCTAGGAATTCCTCCTCCTGTTGCCAGGCCCCCAGGTTGGGAAGCCTGACGTGTGACTTAGAACCTTCAGTCCAGTAGGTGGACTTCTGTGTTATAAGTGTTCTCCAGTTTGTGAGTCACCCACCAAGCAGTTATGGGATTTGATTTTATTGTGATAGCGCCCCTCCTACCGTCTCATTGTGGCTTCTACTTTGTCTTTGCATGTGGGGTATCTTTTTAGGTGAGTTCCAGTGTCTTCCTGTCGATGATTGTTCAGCAGTTAGTTGTGATTCCGGTGTTCTCAAAAGAGGCAGTGAGAGCATGTCCTTCTACTCTGCCATCTTGAACCAATCCGTAAGTATCTTTAGATAAAAGAATCCCTCATTCCAGCCTTTTCTCTTTGTGTAGGTTTGGTTATCCCAAGAAAGGTCCACTCTTGTAGCTTCACTCTCAGGGTGCCAAATGCCTCCAATCTCTCTTTTAAATTGTCATTTTGCCAGGCTTCAGATTTTGCTTAAAGCTTACATTATGCATTTTGTATGATTCCCCACTCCAAAATCTGTTGTGGTTTCCAGTTAGCTTAAACTTAACTTTAGTCAGAATTCTTCTTTCTATGTTATGTATGTGAAATCCAGTTAAAAGGTCATAAAGAAATTGCCAAGTCAGGATCTTAAGATGTTCTGAAGTTCAGTTCCATTGAAAAGCTTTTGGAAAGCTAAAGAGTTTCATCATATAAAATCCAAATACTCTAAAGGAATATTTGTACAAGTTCCATGGAGGCTGGTTTCCTTAAAGTGTTGAATATCCAAGTGCTAGCCATTGTGTGTGTGTGTGTGTGTGTGTGTGTGTTGCTCAGCTATGCTGGAGAGAGCTGAACTACCACGTGTCGAAGTAGTTTATTACCTCAGTAAGCCAAAAAAATGAAAGTAACAGTCATGCCTCTGATTACTTACTGTGATAATATAAGCAAGAGGCTAAACTGGGGACAGAGCCCGCTCCCCTCCTGTTCCATTTTCCCTCGTGGAACAGCACATCAGTAGAGGGTCAGTTGGATCAGCATAGACATGAATCAGTTGTCTCGCTATTGAGAGAGCCCCAGACAAAAGGCTTCTATAGTTTTATAGATTCAGGGGTTGGGGAGAGGTAGAGGAGGAAGTGCTAGGACTGGAAAAGTTCTAAGTTCAAGTGGGGAAAAGTGTCTTTTAAGTTTGCCTATAAGGAGGTGTGAACAGAGGTACCTGAATTATACCTCTGCCAAAGGCACCAGATACACAGATATAGGAATAAAGGCACCTGGGCTAGGAATGCATGTATGTATAAGAGCATTGCTGACCGAAGGGTCTGAATCGTTAACTCATGTCTTCTCAGAAACCATAATGCATTGGCTGTGTACCAAGTGTGAACAGGGAGGGCAGTTTTCCCCTGTGAAAACTGCCAGGTAAAGACTTTGTAACTGAAGACACACATGTTCTCAACCAGGAGCTCAGTGTGTGTGTTCATGCATACCAAAATATCTATAACATGTTTTACTTATAGTAAAGGGAAGTTCTGGTACATATGCACAAATAAGAGCATTTACCGATTTAAAAAAAATAATAATACTTTTTAGACGAGTAATAGAATCCTCTGAAAGGTGATCTGAATTCATTAATTCATTTGTTAATCTAACAGACAGTTATTGGGCACCTGCTAAGTACTAGGCTATTATCAAGAAGTAAGAATACCAAGAGGAAAAAGAGGAAAAAGACAAACTCCTATCCCTGAGAAGTTTGAAAGTAGTAGGAATTCCCACTGGTCCTGCATTACTATAAGTGGAATTTTCTGGCCTCAGAAATTGACATTAAAAGAAAACTCACAGATGCTTGTCATATTTTAGAGATGTTCTCATGATGTGCTTTATACTGTACATGTAAAGGGAGTCCTGTGTTATGGTGGCAGGGACAGGGAGAGATACATGTTACTGGCTTTTTGCAAAAAAGTGAGTATTCATTGTCTTAGTTTACTCAGGCTGCTCTAACAAAATACCACAGATAGGGCAACTTAAACAATAGTCATTTCTCACAGCTCTGGAGGCTAAGAAGTCCAAGATCAAGGTACCAGCTGATTTGGTTCTTGGTGATAGTCCTCTTCCTGGTTTGTGGAAGATCACCTTGTCACTGTGTCCTCACATGGCCTTTCCTTGGTACATGCAAATGGAGAGAGAAAGAAAGGGGGGGGCGTGGAGAGAGAGAGAGACTGACTGACTCTTCCTTGTCTTATAGGCCATTAATCCTATCATGAGGGCCACACCCTTAAGACCTAATGTTACCCTAATTACCTCCCAAAGTCCCATTTCCAAATGCCATCACATTGAGGGTTAGGGCTTCAGCATGAATTCTGGGAGCGCAAAACATTCAGCCCAGTGAGTGTGTGTATAATTTTACTATATTATTATAGATTTTATATAGCATTAGATTCTTTTAGACTTTGAGAATCGTATTACCGGAAAGGATTATCTTCCTATAAACAACAAGGAAGGAACCCCCAAAATACATAGAACGCCTTTTCTGAGCTGAGGGCTTTACATACCTTATCTTATACAATCTCAATTTAATCATTATAAAGACCCTGGGGATTAATAATTACTATTCCCATTTTACAGAGAAGGAAACTTGGAGTTAGAGAGGCTAAGTTGTTCAGGTTTACCCAGCTAGTAAATGTGAGTGCCAGAATTTGAACCCAAAATGTCTGATGCCAAAAGTTTGCTCCATTACTTCCTACTTCCTTCCTGATTAATACTTGGTAAACTTTTGCTTGATGGCTGAAAGATTGCTGGTGACCACTGAGAGAAGCATTTCTAATCTGGTTAGAAACACATTTTTCTACAAATATAATTTGATTTTTTGGGTAGGTCACGTCTTATGTGCCTAGTCATCTATGTTGTTGTCCCATTGAATTTGCTTTTAGCTATTATTTTAAGAGACAAACATCAGGAGATGAGCCTTATTCTTTGTCTTGGCAGATCTTTGCCTATTGTAGATACTCTTGTGGCCCAGTAGTCCTCATGTGGGCATGGCCCAATGTTGATCACATGACCAATAGGGCTTGATGTCTCCCACATCTTTAAACATCTTACGGCAAAAAGCATGTCCAGAGATAGTCATTATCCTGTATTGAAATTTAATCAGTATTTACTGAGACAGTCTGATAATTATCTCAAAGCTGTTCAGAAATTCCCCACAATGAGGATGTCCAACTGGGGATGGCTACTTCTCCATTGCTTTGCCAGTTTGAGAATGATTTTCCTTTCAACATGTCTTTTACTAGTCTACAGGAGAAATATTATTTCTCCCTAATAATGTAATTTTACCTTATCACATAAAAAACAATAATGCTCATCTTATATGTATGCATCAAAATGTGTATACCATGTTTTACTTATAGTAAGGTGTCTTTTGCACTGGCCTAATATTACAGCATTATTTTATCCATTACCATAATTAATGTTGCCATGCCAACATTATTTCTTACTTTTTAAAATTTTATTTATTTATTTATTTTTGGCTGAGTTGGGTCTTTGTTGCTGCACATGGGCTTTTTTTTTTCTTTTTTTTCTTTTTTATGCTCAGAAAAGTTCTTGAACTCCTGATATATTTATAAAAACATGGAACATCAAAATGAAATGAAAAAATTTTAGGCAATCATCTAGAATTTCTTATCCAACAAAACTCTGAATTTTCTGTAATAACATAAAATATTCTCTAGTTGCGGAGAGCAGGGGCTGCTCTTCATTGCAGTGTGCAGGCTTCTCATTGTGGTGGCTTCTCTTGTTGTGGAGCACGGGCTTTAGGCGCACGGGCTTCAGTAGTTGCGGCTCGCGGGCTCCAGAGTGCAGGCTCAGTAGTTGTGGCGCATGGGCTCAGTTGCTCCGTGGCATGTGGGATCTTCCCTGACCAGGGCTCAAACCCATGTCCCCAGCAGTGGCAGGTGGATTCCCAACCACTGCACCACCAGGGAAGTCCCGCCAACATTGTTTCTTAGCATCACATTTCAGCCCTAGTATCTGGAAGGGATGGGGGACAAGTTTTCAAATTTGGTGTTATGAAGGAGTGGGGAAAAGTAGAAGGCAAAATTTTAAGAAATAATGAATTTTCATAAAGACACACGCCATGGCACCCCTATGATATAGGCAGAGATAGAACTCTCGTATAAAAACCTTTATGTTGCAGATAAGATAAAATGATGTCTGAGATACTAAGTGACTTGTCTTTAGCATCATTGTTACAAAGAAACAGATTTGGTTTCCTAGCTCCCAGTCCATATTCTTTCATGAACACTGCCTTTCTTTATAATATCTAATGAGTCTCTTTCATTCCTCAATTGTGGAATTGACATTTCCCCATATCAATGTCACACCCATTCATATTACATAAGTGGCCTTATATAACTTAAGCAGTCTTTCCCATTCACATACAGAGGAGATTAGAATAAATTCCAACAGTAGGTGTGTGTCTATACATACACATACTTATGCTTGTTGAATTTGTTTGGCAATTACAAATGGCTTGCTGATTGTGCACACTTACATAAAGGAGTTTTAAACTTTTTGAAATATAATACATCGCCTTAACTGTTATAGGCAGTGAGTGGGAGGTTTGGACTAAAGTTGAGGAGCAGCATCCTGAGGCAGATAGAACAGGAAGTAAACCAGAAACAGTTTTCCTTAGTTTTTTGCCAGGGACCTAGTTGTTCCAGGAAAATATATTAAAAAGGAAACAAAATGAATACAGAAATCTGCATTTGCCTTCACCGTGATGAGGCTTTCAGCATTGTGTGGAAACATTTGTGATTTACATTAAAATAACTTTTCCTTGGAGCATCACAATGTTTTACAGATATATTGGGAAGAAAATATTACTTGCATGATTTTTGGTTGAAGAAAGCTGTGCTGCATAATCTAGGAGAAATGGTACACTTAATTTCTCAAAAAGTGGCGTATCCAGGTGAGACCAAGAGAATGCTGACTAGTCCAGGGATATTTTTTCGCTATGCCACATAACTCAACATCTAGCCTTTCTGAAATATTACTTTTGCTTTGAAAGGAGACTGTGATAATTATCTAAGTGAAATTTGTCTAAGTGTAATATTTTTAGCTCAAACTTCCTCTTCACTGACTGTCATTGATGTCCCTTATTTATGCCTGTCCAGGAGCCATGCCCACTTATGAGAGCCACCCATGCCCAGTCTCGTAGTTTGAGTGGTGAATCGACACCCGGCTGCAGAGTTGGGCATGTGACTTAGGCCAGCACTATCAGAGCATTGCAGTTCCCTTATTCACAATAATTAGTTAAGGAATCATCCACCCACAGCTAAGCAGAAGTCATTAAAGTTAACTCTAGGACTCTTTCTGGAACCACAATAAAAAGTGTACCTTTTCATGCCTAAGCTAGAAAGATCTAAACATGACTCTCAAGGGAGTGGTGGTGAGGAATTATTTTGGTTAGTTATTCTTACTTTCATGAGAGTGAAACCTGAAAAGAAGGAAGGGTAGTGGTTGGGAAGGAAAGAGACAGACACAGAGATAAAAGGGTTTTGATGTAATGAATGATCCAAGCCCATTTCAACTTTAATAAACAAAATTTTAAAATGAAGAAAATGAATTTGGTTGAAA
The DNA here is from genome assembly GCF_011762595.2 of Tursiops truncatus. Classification (NCBI taxonomy): domain Eukaryota; kingdom Metazoa; phylum Chordata; class Mammalia; order Artiodactyla; family Delphinidae; genus Tursiops; species Tursiops truncatus. The sequence goes on from NC_047052.1 coordinate 23,318,608, forward strand.
TTAGAAAGTATAATAAACTTCTCTGCCTCCTATAATTGATAAAATATTAAGTAATATATTGGTTACATTCCTTAAACAAGTTAGAGAATTTCTCAATGTCAGTTTTGCCGGTCATCGCATAGAAACTGAAATCAGTGTCCCATTGCAGCGAAAGTTGTTTCCAAGAAAACGTTTTATTTATTTGAATAATGTTATTTGCCATTTAAGTGTGTTTTAGAAGACATAATTGTATGACATTGCTACTTTTATATTTTCTTCTTTCTTAGTGAAATATTTTCTCTCAATTAATCAAATTGCAACATTATCAAAATTTTCACATACAGAATGGGAAATTTCCACACATCTCAATAACTATTTTGGACACTTATAGTTAAACACATTAAGATGCTTATTAGTGGAGAGTTGTGGAATGAGCCTCAATTAGTGAATTAGACTGTATTCATTATACTTCAACAAATGCTCATTAACAGATTGTTTGATATTTTTTTCCTACCCATGCTAGGAAAAAAAAAATGGATGGAAGGGGGGAGCTAGTTTGCCTTAGCAGCAATATAGAAATGTAATCACATGATAGTCTTTCTACTTACAGCTGCCTGGAGTAAAGAATGCTTATAGTCTTTATCAGTAAGGCTGTGTGGAGTTAGGTATTAGAAGGAAGAGCTAATTCTTCCATGCCACTAAAGAGACCATTTGGCATATATTTTTACAAAAGTCTTTTATTTTAAAAAAGACAAGTTTATACAAAGGCAGATCCATTTCTGGAAAAAAAAAAACAGAACTCATCTGAGAGCTCATATTGGCTGAAGTATACCCCGATGACCTTGCCAAATCTTTTTCAGAATATACAGCAATCTGAGGTGCTTCCATCCAACTTCCCTAGCTTTCTTCCTCACTCGGGGACAGAATTCTATGGTAGTTTGATGGCTCTCTGAGTCTTTCCAACTCCCTTCCCATTTTATCTTTCCTCTAAAATATTTGCATGTTTAGTTCCATCTTGGAGTCTGCTTCTTGGAAGATGCAGACTAACACAATAAGCAAAGAAGTTTATCCCCCAAATACCCTAGAAAATCTCTGGAATAACAAACACACAATACTGCTGAAGGTGGAAGTGAAAGATAAGGCTAAAATAGGAGGAAAGTTTGCAAGTCTGTTTTGGAACTATGGAAGAATTAGATCTCCAGGTCCCCTCTGCTTACCCATACAGCCAGGCAGGCACATCTCTCGAGCCCAATCAGACCTGAAGCATACCTGGGTTCCAAACCATAGCTGAGGATGGGAGTAAATTGACCTATTAAAAAAACGGGAAGATCAAGAGGAAGCCTACTTAATGATGTAAGAGATTTACAAACCCCCTCTCCTGCTAGACTTAGCAGTTGGAGGTTTCTTCTCTTGGGAAAAAAGCAGTAAAAGAAAAATAACTGTAGGTACGGAGAATTCAAATTCCCACTCTTTAAAGGACCAGTTGCAGTCTTTAAACACCCTGTTAGGAGGCCTGCCAACTGTAAAGCCCCATTTTGTACCAACTTTCTAGTGCCTCACTTTTAAGGGAACCAGAGTGCAAATTGTCACTGGACATTTGAGAAAACCCTTTAAAGTTAAAGTCACCAAGGCAAACAAACACCAAAAATGGGATTATAGAGAAAATAGGAAACTATATGGTGAAAATAGGAAATATGGAGAAAATAGAAAAATGAGAATAAGAGAAAAATTTTAAAAATCACAACTGATATCCTCAAAATGGAAAGTGTATTGGAAGATAAAAGTGAACCAATGTTTCAGAAAGTAGGAAAATGAATATTGTAATTTATAGATTGGTTGTAATTTTATTCATTGGTTGTAATTTTATTGGTTGTAATTTATAGATTGGTTGTAATTTTATTCATTAAAATTTTCCAACCAATAAGAATAACTGTAAGAAACAGCAGATAAAATAGAGGGGAGTAAATTATTGGGAAAATAATATAAAAATTTTTACCATAACTAACATGAGTTGTAGGATAAAAGAGACCTTATTTCAGATAATTCAATTGACCATTACTATTGTTGTTACTATTATTATGTATTTTGTTTTCTGTGTGCTGAGACCTCTCCGAGGACCCCTACTTATCTTGTCTCTAACATATATAGCCATTATACAAGAATAAAATGTCAATCCCCATTATAGAGATGAAGAAATTAAGGTGTAGAGAGGATAGGGAATTTTCAATGGAGCCAAAATTTGAAAACTAGGTACAGTTCTTTCAATTCAAATAAGTATGTATGTAAAACCATCTGAGTTGCAGGCATTCTAGGGAATGAAAAAAGCAAATATTTTCTGGTCCTCATATTCTCCTCATCTAATGCAGGAGAGTCAAGTCCTCAACTGACTGAAGACTTCATAATGCAAGGTATATGAGAGGGACTGATGGAATTTTCCTGGTGAAAAGAGAGGCTTCATTACTGAAGTGGTAATTAGAGTGTCATTCAGAGGTGGAATAGACTTTCACTGGACCCAGTTGATTTCTGGGTGAGGAGACAGCATTAATGAAGGTTCGTCATTGTGAAATTTTAAGTGTCAGAAAAAGTAGAATTTAAAACAAAAAAGTAAACTCAAAGCAACACTGCATAATAAAAGCAAAGTAATATCAAGAAGATACAGCAAACAAACTTTTATGCATCGTACACAGAGCCTAGAAAGATACAAAGCAAAAACAAAACAGAACAAAAATCCCTGACAAAATGGAAATGGACAAATCCACAATCATAATGGGGATTTGTATATATCTCTATTAGATATTGATGAAGTAGAGAATTATAAGGTTGTATATTTGGAGAAAATATTAATAACTTATTCTTGAGTGGCTGTGGTATACAGAGCTTAGAAAGGATGAAGCACAAAATAAAACTAGTAAGTTTGATACTATGCTAATATTCTGGATTTATTACAGAACCAAAAGGAGTGATGTGATCAGATCTGTTTTTAAAAAATCACAGAGGCAATAATGGGAAAAAAGTAACTGTCAGATATAGTAAAACCAGGGGCATATTAAAAAGAAAACAAGTAAATGAGCCCAGGTGAAAGATGATGAGGACCTCAGAGAAATGGAAATGGTGACTGAGGAAAGGCAGTATATACAAGACATACGGGTTTTATCAGTAGGATGTGGGGTGGGGAAAAGAGAAAGTTAAATGTGACTTTGCAGTTCCAAGACTCGATGGCATAGAGCAGTGTTTTCTAAACCTCACTAATGCTAAGAATCACCTGGGGCAACTATCAAAAATTCGGTTTTCAGGGACTCCAAACAAAGGTCTCACCATTGTCCATGACACAAAACAGGTAGCCAGTGACTAGAGAATGAAAGAATAAATGCAAATAATAATACCTCAGCTATATCAATTGTATTTAAATATGTATATATTTCCTAACATAAACCATTATGTTCTCCTTATAAAGCTGATCTTCCATAGTCTCTTGTTCATGCAGAAGACCACCATCCCTCCAGAAATTACCCTAGATTATCCCTCTTATTCACACTTACTCACACACCACTTTGAAGGTGTGAGCAACATATTTTGATTCTACTTGTAAATGCTTCAATGGGTTTTTCATTTTTTTTTAAGAGAATGTGCAGATTCCATATATACACATTTCTCTGTCTACTCTCCATCTGTCCAGGCTCATCTCTCACTTCTGGTGAGATTGTTTTTCACACATTACATACCACTAATATCAAACAAAACACATACCATTAAAACCCATCCTTGAGGGACTTCCCTGGTGGTCCAGGGGTAAAGAATCCACCTTACACTGCAGGGGACACGGGTTCGATCCCTAGTCAGGGAACTAAGATCTCACATGCCACAGGGGCATCTAAGCCCGTGTGCCACGACTAGTGAGCTCTCACAGCTCGACTAGAGCCTGCGTGCTGCAAATACAGAGCCCATGCACTCTGGAACCCACGCACCACAACTACAGAGTCCACACGCCCTGGAGCCCGCACACCACAACTGGAGAGAGAAAACCCACACGCCACAACTAGAGAGAAGCCCACACACCACAGCGAAGAGCCCACACACTGCAACAAATGATCCCGTGTACTGCAACGAAGATCCCACGTACCAAAACTAAGACCCGATGCAGCCAAAACTAAATAAAATAATTAAATAAATAATAAATCTTTAAAAAAAAAAACCCATACTTGAGAAAAAAAAATATTATTATAGCACACGTTTATTGAGTGTTTACTAACTATTAGACACTGGGTCAGTATTTTGTATGGATTTTCTCATATCATTTTCACAACTCTGTTATTATCCCTGTTTTATACATAAGTAGGACTAAGAGAATTTAAGTAATTTGCCCAAGGTAGCAAAGCTAGTTAGGCTACAGGCTGATACTCAACACGAGACAGTCCAATTCCAGATCTCATCTTCTGTTCACTCGTATATGCAGAATGACCCAGCCCACATTACCTTTATTTTCTACCAAAGAAACAATAGTACTCTTTCATCAAAATTTATCTTAACCTACAAATCCTCTATGAAACTGTCCTTAAGTCTCCAAGGAAAATGTCAGACCTTTTTTCTCCATGTTCTATTTATGCCTGCTCATGTCTATTATAGTTACCACAATTTTATTGCCTGAATGCTTGTCTACCCGATAGATCAGTGTAAGTTAAAGTAGGTTTCATAGAGGTCTAGTTTCAAGGTATTTTTTAAAAATAAAATAAAACTGAATAGAACAGAATAAAATAGAGTAAAACAAAACATAACAAAATAAAAGAGTTAAATGAAACAAAATGTAATAAAAGGTTTACTTGAATGAATGCCTAATAAGGAATGCACTTTCCACTACATAGATCATGACCATGAGCATTTAGGGTAACCATTTATAATGAACTAATAGCCTAGTACACACTTTCCTAATCTTTTACCCACCATTATAACTCAATACTTGTAAGGTCAAAGATGTTCTATTACTCATTCAATATTCAGAACCACTTTGCAGTAAAGTTGTGTTGATTAGAATCAATTTCCAGAGATTTACAATTTTTAAGATTATCTTGAAGAACTCTCTCGTCTTCTCATCCTTCCACCTGTGAATAAACTAGATTTTTGAGAAGATTTCATTAACAGAAGTCACATGGGTCTAGAAATTCCATTTCAAAATAACATTAATTAAATTTCCTTAATCCTACTGAAGCTTTCAGCTGTGTACTGCAGCTATTTCAGATGGAATCTATAAGCCTGCTATTTAAATGTCATGCTTCTTTATTATTATTTATTTATACCTAATTTATTAGCTGAATGCATCTCTGTAGCCTTGGGGTATAAGTATCTATAAGTTTAATTAAGAAACCCATTCTGAGTATTATCATTCCCAAACATGGTAGACAAAAACATAAACGCAGAAAATATACACATATACAAAGATGTGCACCCTTAAGAGATAATAGATCTAACCCATCTGCAAGTTAGCAAACTCATAGGAACTGGGAAAAAGACACATGACGGGAGACATCTAATTAGGGACTCAAGCTTTTAATATTTAAATTTATTTTAAATCGTAAAGTAGAATCACATGGAAGATGCACTCCACTGTATAACTAGATTTATGCATACGCATACAGATTCTTCTGCAGGCCATATTGGAATCCCCACAGCAACAAAAACTTACCTCCCCTTCTCATATACCCTGCGAGATATTTCCTTATGTAGGAATCAGCTCTGGCATCAAGCCAAATCCTCTTGTCCAAGCATTGGAAGGGGAAAAGTAATCCTAAACTTGAGCAGAACAGATTACTTTTCTTACAAGTATGCTGAAACAAAATTAAATGAATAAGAGAGTTGACCCTTAAACAACACACATTTGAACTGGGCTCTTTTCCCTAATGCACAATTTTTTTAGTAGTAAATACAACCAATCTACGTTGGTTGAATCCTCAGATGAGGAACCACGGATACAGAGGAACCATGGATATGGAGCAACCTGGTATATGGAGGATGAACTATAAGTTATACAGATTTTTGACTACAGGGAGGGTCGGCGCCCCTAACCCTGACATTGTTCAAGGGTCAGCTGTACTAAGTAGTCATTGTCAAGGTCATGGATGGTGGCAAAGCAAGGCCCATTTCTTAATGCATATCCAGTTCAGAGTTTCATTATAAATAATAATAACCACATTATCATCAGCATCATCACCACCATCATCATCACCATTATCGTCATCGACTTCATTGATTTATATCACATATTATTGTTTAAAAGAACTTAAATATTTATGATCTCACTTGGCAATAATATTAGGTTTATATACTGTAAATGTATTTTTTAAGTTGAGATACAGGAAAATTACATGTGCATTGTTTGAATTGATAAGCTACATTTAATACACAGGATAATGTTAAGAACACTTCAGACTTTTTAAAGTTGTCTTTAACTCCTGTTTTCTAGTCTCTTATTCAGTTTCATTATGCCACACTGGAAATATGCTAAGTTTTACTTAGATAGCTTTAATAGGCTAGAAATGAGATGGGTATAGGTCTGATGTTACAGTAGACCGTTATTTTTTCTAGGTCATCATCAACTCATGTTTGACTTTTAAAACAGTTTCTGTTTTTGATTTCTTGCCAAACTCTGACCCATTATGACCCTCCACAGCTTTCTCTTTTTGCAGGTGAGATGGAATATATGTTGACACATGTATTTTTACATTTTATTTATAGTTGATCTTTAGATTTCTTCCTATCAGGAGTGATAACAACAAAGTGCCAACAGACTAAAAAAAAGAACATCTGTTTCATGTGTTTTCCATCATGAGGCCATTTAAAGTGAGATACTTTTTCTAAAAGATCAACACTTTAAAAATCCTTCTGATGATAAACTGTGCCTACTTCCAGATCATGTGGCAGTAAAACACTATTACATAGCTCATCACACCCAGCATGAAGTGTCGGCTGTGAAATGTTATGATTTATGTGTATATTCAACATTTGTTTTTGGAGCCAAACTGACTTCTCTCTTAATTTGTTGCCACTGAAATGATCCCTATTTAAGTCTCTGTAATTACCAATCCTTAATTCTGTTTAATAATGCGCTTATACTCAAAGCATTTGCCGCACCTTGTTTTTCTGCAAAAATTCTCATCAGTGCCCTTAATTACCTACTGACATCACTGTGTTGTGGTTGTGGACTTTCACACAATACTGTGTGCAGCATGGCTCATAAAGCCTAATGAGAATAAGTTCATTAAATTAATCCCAATAATTAACAATGCTGCCTGCTTCTCAGATGTCTAATTTGTGACACAAACTTGGCAGATATTTTCAACTGTGGAAGCAGAATTGAATCCAAAAAGCGTGTTTCAGAGAAGTCGAAATTCATCTTTATTTGAATTTCTTCATCAAATATACAATCCATCCACAGTGAAAATAAAAATAAGATAATATAAAATGTTGACCATATGAGGGAGGGTTCATGATGGTGGTTTTTTTCCCTCATGCTGTGTCCCTAAAGAGGAAAGGAGAGAAATTATTTTGTTTTCATATCTCAGTAATTACAGTTTTATGTGAAAGGACTTAATTCTTTCCATTTCCAACTATCACCTATTCCCTAAACTGCTGTTTCAAACACTTTGCTAAAATGCTCTAATTACCCAAGGCGTTTGTTGATATGACCAAAGTATACACTAACAGGTTGTTCGTAGACAATGACTTCATAAATTGACAGTCAAATTCACCCCCCTCAGTGACCCTAAAGTTATGTGGTGTGTAATATCCACATCTGACTGAAATCTAAAACACAAATAAAAGAGTAGAATAAAGTTTAATCCTTTGCATGTCTTACTCTTGTGCCTTATTGTAAATCCCTGGGTTGTAGAACAGATTCTGGCATTTAGGAGGTGATTAACCAAGTTGGTTGAATAAAGTAAAAGGTAACTCAATAATATTTTTAAATGAATTTATTGTAACTACTCTATTTTTAATAGGTGATCTTTTCTCTTTAAAACATATATGTGTATAATGTTTTACCACTTCTTAGCAATATGCTATCTAAATACTCACTAAACGGAAAGTGAAAATATTCAAATCTCTCCTATATAGCTTCTCCTTAAGAGCCCTCCTCTGAACCACTGCTCTTTTGGGTCATAATCGTAATTGCATTTATTGGCAATCTTCTTGAGCCTATTCTTCTCCCCCCCTTTTTTTCCTTATTATTCTTTTCTTTTTGTACCCAGCAGGGATGTACATCAGACTTGTTCACTTTAGGGAATATTTACTGGGGCTTTGACCAAGGAAGAACCCTGTGATACAAGTAAATAAGAATTATCAAATGCTAAGGCAAAATAGAGACATAGATAACAATGTCATATCTGTTTAACCCCCTTTTTAAGGTAAAGTTATTGCCTTTGTTTGCTTATTTACATCTGGAAGTATGGTTTTGCATGATTATTATGAATTTGAATTTTCCCCAGTCGTCTTTGTAGACTGAATAAAAATTAGTACAGGTGTTTAAGAATATAAGGGTTTTTTTGTCAGTTTATTTTATTTTATTATTATTTTTTAAAAATTTTATTGGAGTATAGTTGATTTACAATGTTGTGTTAGTTTCAAGTATACAGTAAAGTCAATCAGTTATACATATACATATAGCCATATAAAGGTTTTGCCATCAAAGAGATCTAGGTTTGCATCCGGCTCCTACAGGCAAGCTGTGTGACTTTTACTCCATTCTCATCATCTCAGATTGTACAGCAATGAAGTGGGGATACTAAGGGTGCTGACCTCATGAGGTAGTTTGGAAGTTATGATAATGAATATTTACATGAAAGTGTGCAATAAATTGTAGCCACTTTAAACATGAGAATAACTTTAACAATGAATTCTGTTTTTTCTTAAAAGAATGAGGATGAGAAAGTAGAGTTGTGGAGGTACTCTAATCCCATGATTGACCCATATTTGAAAAGGAGAGGGAAAGGGTATGTAGAATGCACACACAAAGTCACGAGGCCCAAATCCTACTTCACAGTACCAGTTAAACCTTAGTACTCAAAAAGCCTGAGCACTTTATTAGACACACAAAGACAAAAAGTAGAAACTTATTTAAATATAAGATTTAAGTGGGGAGGGGCAATATAGGGGTAGGGGAAAAAATGGTTATTATGGTATTACATGAAATCATGTGTGTGGAACTTTTGAAAATTGTAAAGCACTGTAGACTTGAAAGAATCTTTCATTCAATAAAAATAATAAATAAATAAGTAAATAAATATAAGATTTAAGAAAATTGGTGAGAAAAAGAGCAAAAAGTCATTCCTGAAATGTAGACTGTGTAAAACAAAGGAATATAGTGTAGCTGCATGTAACATGGTCTTCAGAGTCCCTGTAACCTGGATTAATATTCCAGATCAGCATTTACAAGTCCATGGCTTTGGGCAAGTTATTTGACATCTCAAAGCCCCAGATGTTTCTTCCAGGACATAGGAGTAGACTATGCCTATTCCATTGAAGTATTTGAAAGCATCAAAAAACATCTCCAAATAGAAGGAAAACTCTTATTTGGTAAATGACATTCATAGTTTATTTCTGAATAAAAATTGAAATCACAGCTAATTCTCAAAGTTTGAAAAAACTTTGTGAGCAAAGTGTTTCCAAATACCTTCCCTCACTTTTCTCACAAAAGTCTTTGAACTGACATAGTGACTCTCAAGTGAGGGAAGGTTTGCCTCACTGGGGATACCTGGAGAGATTTTTGGCTGTCTCACTGCAGAGTACTACTAGTATCTTGTGAGTAGAAGCCAGGGATGCTGCTAAACATCCTACAATGAATAGGACAGCCCCCTATGACAAAGAATTATCCAGGCCAAAATGTCAATATTGCTGAGGTTGAGCAATGCTGAACTAGAGGTACAAGAGTCTTCTAAATAATGGTCCATTTGCAATAAAAGTATGTTGACCTATCTCTTCTTTTCACCTTACTTTGTTGCACTGTTATCAGCCTAGCAGTGAAACAGTATAATACTTACTTCTTTGGGTCACCTGTCTGAACTAATTCCATCACTTACATCGGTAATTTTTCTGATCGACTACTACTTGTCCATGAAGAAATAGCTAGAAAGGTAGCATTGATCTAAATCCATATCATCATAGAATATTTATAATCAAGGGCTATTGGTTAGTACCATTCAGAATATTAATTAGTTGTTAAAATAAAAATTTTTAGTGCCTATTAAATTTCAGAAACTATCTTCTTCATATATTTAATCCCAGCACCAGTAGTTAAGCAGATCACGGCCAAAAAGGGATAAAGGGGCAAAAGAAGAAAATTTCAAATCCTTTAATATGTAAAAGACTGTTTTGTGAGTATTCTGGACATCCAGGCTTCTACCACCTGGAATAATGCCTCAAAGTGGGCATGTTTACTGCTTGTTGGGTTTGATAGGTATTTTTGGTCCCTTTCCTGTTGTTCTCATTGTGTCAGTCTTTTTGAGTATGCCATCACTACCCCAACCCAAGGCATCCTTCTCAAGTGTCTGTGAGAAGGTGCTAAGTTTGCCTGAAACTGAGGCTCACATTTTACTTCTACCCTGCAGTGCTTGTCCACAGCAGAAATGTAACTGGAACATACTCGACTCAGGCTCTAACCCTTGAGGCTGGGTCATGACTGCTTTTTAACATCCTCTACCACATGGCACGCTGCTAGCTCTGTAGACTGAGTCGGTACGCCTAATTATAGCAGAGGTGGTTATCATAAGACTGACACACCTTCATCCTTTTCCTGAATTTTATTCAGTGGAGAAATGTTGGAGTGTTACAGAATTATGACATACAGGAATTTTTGATTTGTGAGAAGGCAGAGGAAAGAGTTATAAACTCTTTCAAGAGAGGCTGAGGAAAGCCATAGGTCACCACTGAGCTGAGGTGGGAGGGTAAGAAGTAGGTCTCCGGACAGATCACAGCAGAGGAGGTAAGTGGCATGTGTATAAATGTACACAACTTTAAAAAAACAAAACAAAACACAAGCACACAGGCAAAATATTCAATACCATTAGAGGGCAACAAGTGTGTCATCCAGCCCAGAAAAAAACCAGACTAGAAATGTGGGAAGGAGAACCAGTTCCGAATGTCTTCAGGAATTTGGTTTCATTCTGAAAGGGAATCATGGCAAAGGTTTTTAAAAGAGAGTTTATGGCATAGGACAGCATTTTAGAAAAATCTTTGACTGATATTTATTTGAAGAAGGATGGAGTGAAGGAGGGTAAAGCTAGATACAGAAAGACCAGTTAGTAAGGGAAAAACAAAAATGTAAAGTTTTGAGGATTATTGGCAGGAAAATGGAAATTTAAAATAAATATGCGATAAATTAATTTAAAGTTAAGGAGCTGGACTTGACCATGGATGTTTAAAAAAGTTTTTTAGTTATATCTGTTGAGGTTGTTGTCAAATCTCTAATTCTAACTATGACATTTCCCAAATATTCTTTGTTTTAAAACCATTAACAGACCTTGCTCACAAAGATACCTGAGACTCGCCAGGCCTACTCTTCACAGATAGTGATACCAGGAGTGACCGTAGAAAGGAGAAAATATGATGATTTATCTGTATTTTGGCAAAGGAAAACAACATTGATTAAATTCTTGCAGTGGAACAGAACATTAGCAAAGATTCTCTGACTCATTTGGAGAGGATAGAATTAATTCATGAAGGAGAGGGTAGCTATAGGCAAGATTCCAAGGACAAAGAGAAAGACAAAATGCAGATTATGGTTTAAAAAAATTAACTAGTGAATGGGATGTTAACCTCCAGCTGGGGAAGTAATTGTATTATAATGGTGATGGAAAAAAACTATCAACCAAAGAAATGAACCTGAACTGAAATGTTTCTAAATGGCAAGTAACTTTGGTTACCATTTTGGTTTGTGTGTGCTTCATTTTGTACATTGTTATCTTATGCTTTAAAATCTCAGCAGAGACTAGAAATAGGAATTCTGCAAGATTTTGGCCTGGACACCTAGTAAAGCTTTGTACAACTTACTTAAACAAACTCAAACCAGGATTCCACTAGCAGCACAATTCCTGCTTTCCATGATGGTTTCAAACCTAAGTACCTCACTTGATGGACTCAAAGATCAACAGAGGTAACTTTGAAATACCTTGTGTGTTGCCTGGCACACTGCAGGTTTTTTCAAATTCTGATTCTTTTTCTACAGTTCTGAGCTAGTGCAAGATTACCTTTAGTAATGAATCTGAGAGACAAAAGGAAACCTTGGACACTAAGCTGGTTGAGGAAACTTCTGGGCTCTGAAGCTCAGTGACTCCACAGCAGTAGTGATAAGAAATAAGAAAAGACAGAACTCCACCTCACAGGGTTTTGTCACGACTAAGGTACAGGAAAAATCGAGTGACAGGGCTTCCTGCAAAATATCACTCTAAGTACATCTAATTAGGGAAGCTTCCCAGGTCTTGAGAGGCAGGATGATTTACTGAGACCACAAATTACATTTTGAGTATAAGTGTATTTATATTTACTTTCCCAATACACGAAGGCAGCTGTGTCCTTGTGTCCTCTTGCCTAGCAGTATTTACGTTCCGGGATTTAAAGTAAAAGAAGCTTTCAAACAGGACTTTTTCTCACTAATGGTTTTTGTTTTGAGGAAATTATGCTGGTGTATCCCAAGTAGTAAGGTAAAAGAAGTAACTTTTTAAAAAATCAATTAATTTATGTATTCATTACTTTTGACTGCGTTGGGTCTTTGTTGCTGCATGAGGGCTTTCTGTAGTTACGGTGAGTGGGGGCTACACTTTGTCGTGGTGCGCAGACTTCTCATTGAGGTCGCTTCTCTTGTTATGGAGCATGGACTCTAGGCACGCAGGCTTCAGTAGTTGTGGCACGCGGGCTTGGTAGTTGTGGCTCGTGGGCTCTAGAGTGCAGGCTCAGTAGTTGTGGTGCCTGGGCTTAGTTACTCTGCGGCATGTGGCATCTTCCCGGACCAGAGCTCAAACCTGTGTTGCCTGCACTGGCAGGCAGATTCGCAACCACTGCACCACCAGGGAAGCCCCAAAGAAGTAACCTTTTATTATCATTTTGTTTTTAATTTTTTAATTAAAAAATTTTTGAGTATTCTTTATTTTTATTATTTTTTAATAGAAGTATAGTTGACATACCGTACTATGTTAGTTTCAGGTGTGCAACATAGTGATCTGAAATCAAATACATTACAAAATGATCACCATGACAAGTCCAGTAACCATCTGTCACCATACAAAATTATTATACTATTATTGACTGTATTTCTTATGCTGTATATTATATCCCTCTGACTTTATAACTGTACATATAACTTACATATAACTTATAACTTACAGTTTATAACTGTAAGTTTGTGTCTCTTAATCTTCTTCATGTATAAATGGGCTTTATTTTTTTAGAGTGGTTTTAGGTCCACAACAAAATTGACTGGGAGTACAGTTTCCATATAGCCCTGGCCCCACACAGGCATAGCCTCCCCAACATCTTGCATCATAATGGTACATTTGTTACAATCAGTGACACTACACTGACACATCATTATGGGGTTTTCTTGTTTGTTTGTTTGTTTGTTTTCCCCCTGCAGCATGTGAGATCTTAGTTCTCTGACCAGGGATCGAACCCATGCCCCCTGCCTTGGAAGTGCAGAGTCTTAACCACTGGACCAGCAGGGAAGTCCCCATTATTGTTTTTTTTTTTTAATAAAATACTAGAATTTTTAGTAACTCCTTTTCTTTTTATTACCTGTAGCTCTGTGAACTTTAACACATGCCACAGATTCATGTAACCATCATCAAAATCCAGATATAAGAGAAATTCCCAAAGGATCCCTTCAAGCTCTCTTTTTATAGCCACACCCTCCCCTCATCCCTAACCCCTGACATGCACTGATTTGTTCTTTATCACTGTAGTTTTTGTCTTTTCAAGAATGTCACATAGATGGAATCATAAAGTATGGAACCTTTTGAGACTGGCTTCTTTCACTCATCATAATGCCTTTGAGATTCATATAAGTTTTTGTGTTCCATTTTCATTTGTTCCATTTTATTGCTGAATGATATTCCATTGTATGGACGTACCAGGTTTATTCTCCCACCAAAGAACATTTGAGTTGTTGCCAGATTGGGACAGTCATGAATAGAGCTGCCATAAGCTTTGGTTTACAAGTTTCTGTGTGAATATGTTTTTTATTTCCCTAGGGTAAATGCTCCGGAGTAAGATGGCTAGGCAGTATGATAAGTGTATATATAATTTAACTTTCTAAGAAACTGCTAACTATTTTCCAGCGTGGCAGTGCCATTTTGCGTTCCTGACAGCCGCAGATGAGATTTCCAGTTGCTCTGCACTCTCACTAGGACTTGGTATTTTCAGGTTTTTCTTTGTTTGCTTGTTTACTTTTAGACTTTCTAATGGATATGCAGTGGTGCCAATCATGCTTTTGATTTATATTTCTTTAATGGATAATGATACTGAACGTCTCTTCATATGCTTATTTGCCATCTGTAAGTGCTATTTGCTGAGGTGTCCATTCAAATTATTATTATTATTATTTTTTTTTTTTTTTGCGGTACGTGGGCCTCTCACTGTTGTGGCCTCTCCCGTTGCGGAGCACAGGCTCCGGACGCGCAGGCTCAGCGGCCATGGCTCACGGGCCCAGCCACTCCGCGGCATGTGGGATCTTCCCAGACCGGGGCACGAACCCACGTCCCCTGCATCGGCAGGCGGACTCTCAACCACTGCGCCACCAGGGAAGCCCTCAAATTATTTTTTATCCATTTGTATTTGTTTTCTCGGCAAATTGTCTCTTTTACCATTAGGTAATGTCCCTCTCTATCTCTCCAGTGATTCTCTGACTTTGGATTGAACTGTTAGACCATTTGCATTTGATTATTAACGTATTTGGATTTAGGTTTACTGCTTTATTATTGCTTTTTGTCTGTTAATTCTCATTTCCTTTCTTGCCTTCTCTTGAGTTTTTCCTTGTTAATAATAGGAGTAGTGATTTGGGGTTCAGCAAAATGAGAGGACTCATGACCTTCTCCCACTTATTACCCTGGGAAAGTGAAAATTTTAGAGAGGAACGGCTTTTGGTGCATTTTAAGAGGCTGAATTTTAGGTCGTTGGTCTTACAGAATTCATATGATTCCTATTATTTAAGTTAGCAAAATCTGAAGAAACCTCCACCATCAAAAAATATGCTTTCTTATAATACAGGCATATATAAATGGTGACTGGTATGGACTAGAGATTTGAGATATTTCCTGAATATTCTGTTTAAGACCCACTGGCCCTTCAGATGACCCCAGGAAGACCAATGATGCCTGAGACTTAATTTCCTGCCAACCAGATACATTTCTGGCACAGCTGTGTATAGATTAAAATCTATATCCACTATCCTTGCCTGGTTAAAAGAAAAAAAGATATGACCAAAGCATTTAAAGAGAATGTTATTGTTTTGCCTTTTATCTGCCTGGAAATAATTGTTCAGGCAATAAATCGTATTCCTGGAATGTGACTATTTGTTAAGGGATATTATTATACTTCAAAAGTGGTGGGCAGGGCTTCCCTTGTGGCGCAGTGGTTGAGAGTCCGCCTGCCGATGCAGGGGACACGGGTTCGTGCCCCGGTCTGGTAAGATCCCACATGCCGCGGAGCGGCTGGGCCCGTGAGCCATGGCCGCTGAGCCTGCGCGTCCGGAGCCTGTGCTCCGCAACGGGAGAGGCCACGGCAGTGAGAGGCCCATGTACTGCATAAAAAAAAAAAAAGTGGTAGGCAAGTTCCTCCAAGATTTTGGGATTTGTTTGTTTTCCCTCCAGTTAAATTACATTGTTTAGTTCAATTAAGAAAACATTTATACAACTTCTACTTTATACCAGGGGCTTTGTTAAGCACTGGGAGATAGACATGAGTATGATATTTCCCTGCTTTTCTAGTATTTACTAACTGAGAAACACATATTCACCCACTGTATCGTTTTACTATCACGAGCAACAGAAAGTTTTGACCAACTAAAATAAGCTTAGGGAAAAGTAAAGTCATGGCTCACAGTCAAGGGAAATTATAAGACTTGACTGAGCTTAATAAGCACTGTGGTTTAGGAGATACTAACAAGATCATAGCTCTTTGTTTCCCCATTTCTTGATGTTCTTTTTCTCTGTGATGCCTCATTCTCAAACACACTTCTCTCCTCTTGGGAAGGATTACAGTCAGTGGCAGCTTTAGCATTACGTGGTACTTTAAATGATACCTGGTTTAAAAAAAAAAAAAAAGAGTATTTCCCAAAAGGTACTAAGAAGACTCAAATTAACCTGAATTAGTTCAGTAGCTATCTCTGGAATTAAAGGAAATAGAATGAAAAAGGCATGCTGCCCCAATGAAAGAACTGCTTGTCATCAACTGGTGAAAACAAAATGCGTTACAGCTTTATGCTAAAGATTCGAGGGCATTATGACCATGGCCATGAATAATCCTATACAAATTTGTAAGATGAGTCCCCACCTACATATAATAATATCACCAAAGAAAGGAGTACACATTATTTCTCAATAATACGACCAAATGAATACTACTTCCAGGAATTACAATTTTATTACTTTCTTCAATTTCATGATAGGACCAAATCTATCCTTAAGCATGTAAGCTCTATATGTTCTATTCCAAGATGCTAAACTATAGGATATGTCTGTACTTAGTGATAAACACTAATACTCATATTTCAATGTTAGACAGTTTCTGCTTTGCCGTATCTGACATTAAAAAAAAAATCTAAACCAGAGAAATTGACTCAGGAACATGATTATACCAAAATTATATCAGAGCGGTAAGACTGATTCACCAGGGGCTATAAATCACTCCAAGAAGAACTACCTTTCAAATGAGTTTGCATTACAAGGTACAATAGTGAATCATGCGTGAATGTCAAAAGGGCAGTGATTTTTTTTTTTTAACATCTTTATTGGAGTATAATTGCTTTACAATGGTATGTTAGTTTCAGCTTCACAACAAAATGAATCAGTTATATATATACATATATTCCCATATCTCTTCCCGCTTGCGTCTCCCTCGCTCCCACCCTCCCTATCCCACCCCTCCAGGCGGTCACAAAGCACCGAGCTGATCTCCCTGTGCTATGCGGCTGCTTCCCACTAGCTATCTACCTTACGTTTGGTAGTGTATATATGTCCATGCCTCTTTATCGCTTTGTCACCGTTTACACTTCCCCCTCCCCATAGCCTCAGGTCCATTCTCTAGTAAGTCTGTGTCTTTATTCCTGTTTCACCCCTAGGTTTTTCATGACATTTTTTTTTTTAAATTCCATATATATGTGTTAGCATACGGTATTTGTCTCTCTCTTTCTGACTTACTTCACTCTGTATGACAGACTCTAGGTCTATCCACCTCATTACAAATAGCTCAATTTCGTCTCTTTTTATGGCTGAGTAATATTCCATTGTATATATGTGCCACATCTTCTTTATCCATTCATCCGATGATGGACACTTAGGTTGTTTCCATCTCTGGGCTATTGTAAATAGAGCTGCAATGAACATTTTGGTACATGACTCTTTTTGAATTATGGTTTTCTCAGGGTATATGCCCAGTAGTGGGATTGCTGGGTCATATGGTAGTTCTATTTGTAGCTTTTTAAGGAACCTCCATGCTGTTCTCCACAGTGGCTGTATCAATTTACATTCCCACCAACAGTGTAAGAGGGTTCCCTTTTCTCCACACCCTCTCCAGCATTTATTGTTTCTAGATTTTTTGATGATGGCCATTCTGACTGGTGTGAGATGATATCTCATTGTAGTTTTGATTTGCATTTCTCTCATGATTAGTGATGTTGAGCATTCTTTCATGTGTTTGTTGGCAATCTGCATATCTTCTTTGGAGAAATGTCTATTTAGGTCTTCTGCCCATTTTTGGATTGGGTTGTTTGTTTTTTTGTTATTAAGCTGCATGAGCTGCTTATAAATTTTGGAGATCAATCCTTTGTCAGTTGCTTCATTTGCAAATATTTTCTCCCATTCTGAGGGTTGTCTTTTGGTCTTTATGGTTTCCTTTGCTGTGCAAAAGCTTTTAAGTTTCATTAGGTCCCATTTGTTTACTCTTGTTTTTATTTCCATTACTCTAGGAGGTGGGTCAGAAAGAATCTTGCTGTGATTTATGTCATAGAGTGTTCTGCCTATGTTTTCCTGTAAGCGTTTGATAGTTTCTGGCCTTACATTTAGGTCTTTAATCCATTTTGAGCTTATTTTTGTGTATGGTGTTAGGGAGTGATCTAACTTCATACTTTTATATGTAGCTGTCCAGTTTTCCCAGCACCACTTATTGAATAGGCTGTCCTTTCTCCACGGTACATTTCTGCCTCCTTTGTCAAAGATAAGGTGACCATATGTGCGTGGGTTTATCTCTGGGCTTTCTATCCTGTTCCATTGATCTATCTTTCTGTTTTTGTGCCAGTACCATACCGTTTTGATAACTGTAGCTTTGTAGTATAGTCTGAAGTCTGGGAGCCTGATTCCTCTAGTCCCTTCTTTCGTTCTCAAGATTGCTTTGGCTATTCGGGGTCTTTTGTGTTTCCATACAAATTGCAAAATTTTTTGTTCTAGTTCTGTGAAAAATGCCAGTGGTAGTTTGATAGGGATTGCATTGAATCTATAGATTGCTTTCGGTAGTAGAGTCATTTTCACAATGTTGATTCTTCCAATCCAAGAACATGGTATATCTCTCCATCTATTTGTATCATCTTTAATTTCTTTCATCAGTGTCTTATAATTTTCTGCATACAGATCTTTTGTCTCCTTAGGTAGGTTTATTCCTAGATATTTTATTCTTTTTGTTGCAATGGTAAATGGGAGTGTTTTCTTGATTTCACTTTCAGATTTTTCATCATTAGTATATAGGAATGCCAGAGATTTCTGTGCATTAATTTTGTATCCTGCCACTTTACCAAATTCATTGATTAGCTCTAGTAGTTTTCTGGTAGCATCTTTAGGGTTCTCTATGTATAGGATCATGTCATCTGCAAACAGTGACAGCTTTACTTCTTCTTTTCCGATTTGGATTCCTTTTATTTCCTTTTCTTCTCTGATTGCTGTGGCTAAAACTTCCAAAACTATGTTGAATAAGAGTGGTGAGAGTGGGCAACCTTGTCTTGTTCCTGATCTTAGTGGAAATGCTTTCAGTTTTTCACCATTGAGGATGATGTTGGCTGTGGGCTTGTCATATATGGCCTTTATTATGTTGAGGAAAGTTCCCTCTATGCCTACTTTCTGCAGGGTTTTTATCATAAATGGGTGTTGAATTTTGTCGAAAGCTTTCTCTGCATCTATTGAGATGATCATATGGTTTTTCTCCTTCAGTTTGTTAATATGGTTTATCACGTTGATAGATTTGCGTATATTGAAGAATCCTTGCATTCCTGGAATAAACCCCACTTGATCATGGTGTATGATCCTTTTAATGTGCTGTTGGATTCTATTTGCTAGTATTTTGTTGAGGATTTTTGCATCTATGTTCATCAGTGATATTGGCCTGTAGTTTTCTTTCTTTGTGACATCCTTGTCTGGTTTTGGTATCAAGGTGATGGTGGCCTCGTAGAATGAGTTTGGGAGTGTTCCTCCCTCTGCTATATTTTGGAAGAGTTTGAGAAGGATAGGTGTTAGCTCTTCTCTAAATGTTTGATAGAATTCGCCTGTGAAGCCATCTGGTCCTGGGCTTTTCTTTGTTGGAAGATTTTTAATCACAGTTTCAATTTCAGTGCTTGTGATTGGTCTGTTCATATTTTCTATTTCTTCCTGATTCAGTCTTGGCAGGTTGTGCATTTCTAAGAATTTGTCCATTTCTTCCAGATTGTCCATTTTATTGGCATAGAGTTGCTTGTAGTAATCTCTCATGATCTCTTTTATTTCTGCAGTGTCAGTTGTTACCTCTCCTTTTTCATTTCTAATTCTATTGATTTGAGTCTTCTCCCTTTTTTCTTAATGAGGCTGGCTAGTCGTTTATCTATTTTGTTTATCTTCTCAAAGAACCAGCTTTTAGTTTTATTGATCTTTGCTATTGTTTCCTTCATTTCTTTTTCATTTATTTCTGATCTGATTTTTATGATTTCTTTCCTTCTGCTAGCTTTGGGGTTTTTTTGTTCTTCTTTCTCTAATTGCTTGAGGTGCAAGGTTAGGTTGTTTATTCGAGATGTTTCCTGCTTCTTAAGGTGGGCTTGTATTGCTATAAACTTCCCCCTTAGAACTGCTTTTGCTGCATCCCACAGGTTTTGGGTCGTTGTGTCTCCATTGTCATTTGTTTCTAGGTATTTTTTGATTTCCTCTTTGATTTCTTCAGTGATCACTTCATTATTAAGTAGTGTATTGTTTAGCCTCCATGTGTTTGTATTTTTTACAGATCTTTTCCTGTAATTGATATCTAGTCTCGTGGCGTTGTGGTCAGAAAAGATACTTGATGTGATTTCAATTTTCTTAAATTTACCAAGGCTTGATTTGTGACCCAAGATATGATCTATCCTGGAGAATGTTCCATGAGCACTTGAGAAAAATGTGTATTCTGTTGTTTTTGGATGGAATGTCCTATAAATATCAATTAACTCCATCTCGTTTAATGTATCATTTAAAGCTTGTGTTTCCTTATTTATTTTCATTTTGGATGATCTGTCCATTGGTGAAAGTGGGGTGTTAAAGTCCCCTACTATGAATGTGTTACTGTCGATTTCCCCTTTTATGGTTGTCAGTATTTGCCTTATGTATTGAGGTGCACCTATGTTGGGTGCATAAATATTTACAATTGTTATATCTTCCTCTTGGATCGATCCCTTGATCATTATGTAGTGTCCTTCTTTGTCTCTTCTAATAGTCTTTGTTTTAAAGTCTATTTTGTCTGATATGAGAATTGCTACTCCAGCTTTCTTTTGGTTTCCATTTGCATGAAATACCTTTTTCCATCCCCTTACTTTCAGTCTGTATGTGTCTCTAGGTCTGAAGTGGGTCTCTTGTAGACAGCAAATATATGGGTCTTGTTTTTGTATCCATTCAGCCAATCTGTGTCTTTTGGTGGGAGCATTTAGTCCATTTACATTTAAGGTAATTATCGATATGTGTATTCCTATTCCCATTTTCTTAATTGTTTTGGGTTCGTTATTGTAGGTCCTTTCCTTCTTTTGTGTTTCTTGCCTAGAGAAGTTCCTTTAGCAGTTGTTGTAGAGCTGGTTTGGTGGTGCTGAACTCTCTCAGCTTTTGCTTGTCTGTAAAGGTTTTAATTTCTCCATCAAATCTGAATGAGATCCTTGCTGGGTAGAGTAATCTTGGTTGCAGGTTTTTCTCCTTCAACACTTTCAATATGTCCTGCCACTCCCTTCTGGCTTGCAGAGTTTCTGCTGAAAGATCAGCTGTTAACCTTATGGGGATTCCCTTGTGTGTTATTTGTTGTTTTTCCCTTGCTGCTTTTAATATGTTTTCTTTGTATTTAATTTTTGACAGTTTGATTAATATGTGTCTTGGCGTATTTCTCCTTGGATTTATCCTGTATGGGACTCTCTGTGCTTCCTGGACTTGATTAACGATTTCTTTTCCCATATTAGGGAAGTTTTCAACTATAATCTCTTCAAATATTTTCTCAGTCCCTTTCTTTTTCTCTTCTTCTTCTGGAACCCCTATAATTCGAATGTTGGTGCGTTTAATGTTGTCCCAGAGGTCTCTGAGACTGTCCTCAGTTCTTTTCATTCTTTTTTCTTTATTCTGCTCTGCAGTAGTTATTTCCACTATTTTATCTTCCAGGTCACTTATCCGTTCTTCTGCCTCAGTTATTCTGCTATTGATCCCATCTAGAGTACTTTTAATTTCATTTATTGTGTTGTTCATCGTTGCTTGCTTCATCTTTAGTTCTTCTAGGTCCTTGTTAACTGATTCTTGCAATTTGTCCATTCTATTGTCCATTCTATCTCCAAGATTTCGGATCAACCTTACTATCATTATTCTGAATTCTTTTTCAGGTAGACTGCCTATTTTCTCTTCATTTGTTAGGTCTGGTGGGTTTTTATCTTGCTCCTTCATCTGCTGTGTGTTTTTCTGTCTTTTCATTTTGCTTATCTTACTGTGTTTGGGGTTTCCTTTTTTGCAGGCTGAAGGTACGTAGTTCCTGTTGTTTTTGGTGTCTGCCAGCAGTAGCTAAGGTTGGTTCAGTGGGTTGTGTAGGCTTCCTGGTGTAGGGTACTAGTGCCTGTGTTCTGGTGGATGAGGCTGGATCTTGTCTTTCTGGTGGGCAGGTCCACGTCTGGTGGTGTGTTTTGGGGTGTCTGTAGACTTACTATGATTTTGGGCAGCCTCTCTGCTAATGGGTGGGGTTGTGTTCCTGTCTTGCTAGTTGTTTGGCATAGGATGTCCAGCACTGTAGCTTGCTGGTCGTTGAGTGAAGCTGGGTGCTGGCGTTGAGATGGAGATCTCTCGGAGATTTTTGCTGTTTGATATTATGTGCAGCTGGGAGGCCTCTTGTGGACCAGTGTCCTGAAGTTGGCTCTCCCACCTCAGAGGCACAGCACTGAGTCCTGGCTGCAGCACCAAGAGCCTATCATCCACAGGGCTCCTTAATTTGGGATGATTCGTTGTCTATTCAAGTATTCCACAGATGCAGGGTATATCAAGTTGATTGTGGAGCTTTAATCCGCTGCTTCTGAGGCTGCTGGGAGAGATTTCCCTTTCTCTTCTTTGTTCTGACAGTTCCCAGGGGCTCAGCTTTGGATTTGGCCCCGCCTGTGCGTGTAGGTCGCCGGAGGGCGTCTGTTATTTGCTCAGACAGGACGAGGTTAAAGGAGCCGCTGATTCGGAGGCTCTGGCTCACCCAGGCCGGGGGGTAGGGAGGGTCACGGAGTGCGGGGCGGGCCTGCAGCGGCAGAGGCCGGCGTGACGCTGCAGCCTGAGGCGCGCCGTGCGCTCTCCCGGGGAGCCGTCCCTGGATCCCGGGACCCTGGCAGTGGCGGGCTGCACAGGCTCCCCGGAAGGGCGTGTGGCTAGTGACCTGTGTTCGCACACAGGCCTCCTGGCGGCGGCAGCAGCGGCCTTAGCGTCCCATGTCCGTCTCTGGGCTCCGCACTCTTAGCCGCGGCTCGCGCCCGTCCCTGGAGCTCTCTCAAGCAGTGTTCTTAATCCCCTCTCCTCGTGCACCAGGAAACAAAGAGGGACGTAAAAGTCTCTTGCCTCTTCGGCAGGTCCAGACCCCTCCCCGGCAGGTCCAGACCCCTCCCCGGACTCTCTCCCGGCCAGCCGCGGCGCACCAACGCCCTGCAGGCTGTGTTCACGCCGCCAACCTCAGTCCTCTCCCGGCGCTCCGACAAAAGCCGGAGCCTCAGCTCCCAGTCCCGCCCGCCCCGGCGGGCGAGCAGACAAGCCTCTCGGCTGGTGAGTGCCGGTCGGCCCGATCCTCTGCGCTGGAATCTGTCCGCTTTGCCCTCCGCACCCCTGTTGCTGTGCTCTCCTCCGCGGCTCCCAAGCTCCCCCACTCCGCCTCCCGAAGTCTCCACCCGCGAAGGGGCTTCCTAGTGTGTGGACACTTTTCCTCCTTCACAGCTCTCTCCCGCTGGTGCAGGACCCGTCCCTATCCTTTTGTCTCTGTTTAGTTTTTTCTTTTGCCCTAACCAGGTACGTGGGGGGTTCCTTGCCTTTTGGGAGGTCTGAGGTCTTCTGCCAGCGTTCAGTAGGTGTTTTGTAGGAGTTGTTCCACGCGTAGATGTATTTCTGGTGTATCTGTGGAGAGGAAGGCGATCTCCGCGTCTTACTCTTCTGCCATCTTCCCGGAAGTCCAGGGCAGTAATTTTTTAATATATCAGGGGTGGACTGGATTAATGCAATGTATCATGTGGAGACTTCAGAACCATTACTTACCAGACCAATGGTATTATCATACAACGAAGTCTATTTCATATATTTAGTTAATATGTGAGTTTTTATATTGTATGCACAAAATATTCAGAATCTCTGAGCTTTTAAGTACGATAGTAATTGGTTAAAGAAAAAATCTGTTGAATTCCTGTATACACATGTCTGTGGAATGTGTGACAAGGGCATACACACACACACGTGCACACACACACACTATACACACATACACAATTCTAACCAGAAAAGAGAGAGAATGTAAGGTAAAGTCCTCTAAAAAGTGAATGCTTAAAATCTATGAAAGATCAAGCAAGTAAAGGGAAACAAATCACCTTTCCTGTTATGAAACAGAGGCATAAAGGTAATTAATGATCAGTTATCAAATATCATCTTACTGTTTACACAATATGCATAAAGAACGTTTATGAACTAAGAAACTGACCTGTGGTTTCCCCAGAGTATGGAGAAGCTGGAGAGGAGGCATAGATCACAGTTGATGATAGTTGTGCACATGACAAGGAGTCACTTTTTGTTTGGCATTATTTTATAATTGTAAAGCTTTGTTTAGAATATTTCACTCAGGCATAAAGCTATGTATTTGTTTTTGTTTACTTGCAAATATTTAAGCATCTCGTGCCAGCCAGGAGCTTTGCTAATGGTGAGAGATCAACAAAGATGAGACTCTTGCCCTCATGGGACTTAGCACACAGTGTGCACATAAGTTAAAGTTTTCTTTGCAAATTTTAAACAACACTTTGTATCTTGTTTGGGTATCAAAAGGAGGTGAAGATTTCTGAATATTTGTTACTTAATATTTGTTACTCATCCTATACCAGAAGCCAGTGGAACATGTTCTCTCCTAACTAGTCACTATTAATTACCTGATAGCAATTAATGAATTTTGATATATTATTCTAGAGAAGCATTCAAAAATCTCCCAAAAGCTTCTCATAAGACTTAAACCTCTGGCGAAAGGATGGCTGCATCATATTCTTGCCTGGTGTTCGTTCACTTCCACGTCTGTTATGCCCTGAGCATCCCAGCGTGTACCGTATTATTGCACTTGCTTTTTTCTATTGTCTGAATGTTTCAATATATTTCTAAAGCTTTTGTGCTTTGTTAAATTCCAGGACAATGAAATAAGTTAGTTCTAACTTAAGTAGAGGGCTTTGATATATCTTTAAAATATATATTACTATGAATATTAACATATCTTTTTCTCTCATCTATTTTTGTGCATATATGAGGAAAGGAAGAGACTGTTGTGTTTTCACTAAATACTTTACATGTAGTAGTTGATTTTCCTCTACTATGTCCATGATGCCAATAGCAGCCTTCTACTGTTTCTTTGAGCATTGAATGGCATTCAAAATCTCACCCAAGTTCACTTGGCTAGAGAACTGTAGAGCAGGAACTGAACTCCAGCTTTAACTTAGTATGATAGCCTGTGATTCTCCTCCTGTATAACTCTGAGACATTTTGAATAAAGCAGTTTAAGTGGAAAGATTCAACATTTGCCCTAGGCACTGGACAGCCATCTGACAGACATTATGTCCAGAGCAGACCAAGCCCTGCTCTTGCTGAGCCTCTGCTGGTCGAGATTCTTTTTTTTTTTTTTTCTGATGAGATATGACATAAGCATATAATATTTTCTCTTCTTCACCAATAACCTCAGCCTGCCTGTTATGTTGAAGTATAATATTTTTATAGAAAGTGCATCTGTCAGACATCTACAGAGTGATGAATCTTCATAAACTTAACATACATGTGTTTCCGACATCCAGATCAAGGAGCTAGTCTTCCAAAACCTTCCTCATGCTCTCTTCCATCACTTTCCCTACCCCCCACCCCCAGAGTAAGCATTTTCTGACTTCTAACAGTTTACCTTATTTTCCCAGCTTTGATACTTCATGTAGTTGGAATCATATAGTGTCTGGCCCCTTTTGCTTAGCACTGTATTTCCAATAATCATCCATTTTGTTGTGTAGTTGTACAATATTTTTACTCAATGTTGTGTTGTATTCAGTTAGACATGTATCTACGTATCTACTATACAAATGATGAACCTTTTGGTAATTTCCAACTTTTAGCTATAGAAATTCAACTACATATGTTTGTGTGAACATGAGTTTTCATTTTTCTTGGTTATGCATTTTAATAAGTGAAAGAAGCCAAACTCAAAAGCGTTTAATTAAATGACATCTTGGAAAAGGGAAAACTACAGAGATCGATGGAAAGCAGATCACTGGTTGCCAGGGTATGGGAGAGGCATTGACTACAAAGGAGGCACACAGTATTTTGGGGTAATGGAACTTTCATATATCTTGATTGGACTGTGGTGGTTGGTAAGCTACATGAGGCATTTCTCCAAACTCATAGATCTGAACACCAAAAAGAGTGAATTTTACTGTATATAAATTAAAAAGTCAATGAATAAATAAATAAAAACCTTGCCAAAAGGAAATAGCATACCAATAGGAATTGGCAGATCCAGCAAGCAAACTCAGAAGATCTGTCTCCATAACCCATGCTCATTCTGCTGCTAATACAATCCTGTGAAATTTTTATTGTCTTATCAGGAGTTATTTCCAAATGACTTTTTAGTAGAAGGTTTCTCTATATGTCTTATACCTTCGGAAAGGGAATATTTTATTTTATATATCGTCAAACAGAACTTGTCCTAATAAAAACACTGTATCACGATTCCCATTGTATAAATCCAATATAACTGTTGTGCTGCTTGTTTTCAACAGAGAATTGAATAAGTTAATGCTGTGGCTTTGTTAAATTTTTTTAGAATCAGAACTTTTTTTTTTTTTTTTTGCGGTACGCGGGCCTCTCACTGTTGTGGCCTCTCCCGTTGCAGAGCACAGGCTCCGTACACGCAGGCTCAGCGGCCATGGCTCACGGGCCCAGCCGCTCCGCGGCATATGGGATCTTCCCGGACCGGGGCACGAACTCGTGTCCCCTGCATCGGCAGGCGGACTCTCAACCACTGTGCCACCAGGGAAGCCCTAGAATCAGAACTTTCTTAACATTTAAAATATTAATCAAATCTATTCCAGTATTCCCATCTGTTCCTAAATCAGAGTTGCTTTAAGATAGCAATCATGACTCTAATCTATAATGCTTTTTCTCTTCAAGAATACAGGTTGATGTATGTACCATCCCTCTTCTCATTAATTAATCAGTAAGCATGCATGCACACTTAAATTAATAGTGATGCAGAGACCCGTTAATACTAAAAAAGTTAATGGTCCTTTTCATCAAGTATTGTTTAATCAGGAAATTATTTCCCCCTATAATTGATAACTATTGTTATAATTCCTTAGAGACTTACTGACATTATCAGGTTGAAATTCTTCTATGATCTTGAACAGCAATTTAGAAATCTAAATAATAAAATAAAAACTTGGTATCAGAATGTAGCAATATTTTCTATCAAAAATTATTTAGCAAATGAACATGCAGATTATCCCAGGCTCACACTGCTTACTTGGATATTTAAAACCACTTAGAAATTCAGTACTTACAAATTATCTATAAATACATTAAACTCTCAAAGAACCTGCAATATTAATTGTTGACTGGGTATTTCAGTGGGCAAACAAATTATTCAGACAGAATAATGTGTGTCCTTGTTTGCTGTATCTCCCCAGGAGGTAAAACAATAAATTCCAAACCTTAAAGTCACCAAATTTATTTATCTCCTGTAATAAGTACTTTTTTCTTCTTCTTCAGTGAACCCAAGTGAACCCTGCAAAAATAGTGTATTGCAATTCACTATTTTAAATGAGAGAAAATTCTTTTCTAGCTAGAATTTGAATAATTTGGTCCAAAGATATTGAAAGGGTCTTTTTTAATTAGTGATTTATGTTTAAATGCCAAAGTAGTTGAGCATAAACATGCTGGAATGAGGGAAAAAAAACCAAAACTCATCTTTTGAAGATCTGCTGTAGGAAATATTATGAGTTTGTAATGAAGTCATTTATTCATTCTTTCTAAAGATATTAATTGAGCACACACTATATGCAGGATACATTCAAGAGAGTCAAGATGCACTGAGACAAGGTGGGATAGAAGATATCAAAAAAGACAGAACTTCAGCAAGCTGTCTCCAAATACCTGGGGCTCAAAGATATTAATGCCCTAGTCAAGAGTAGAACCCCTTTTTCAGCACTTTTCCAGGAATTTTCCGAAAATACCTGCTGCCACAAATGGATTAAATTATTTCATTTCAGTAAATGGCATTTTCCATTAGATTTTAATGTATTTATTGATAATTTGTTAAGCACTATGCTTTTCAGTGGTTTTAAATATCCAAGCAGGCAGTACCAGTCTGGACCAGACTAGAGGGCCATTAATGCCAAAGAGCAGGTTTGAAGATTTGAAAGGAGCACATTTTACAAAAGATCCAGAAGGGCACTCCCATGCTGTCTAGCAACTTAGGCAGTGTTGTGTTGTGAAGTGATAAGGTGCTTGAATCAGACAATCTTGAATTTGAATCCAAGCTGTGAGATTTTGTAGATCTGTGACTTGGAGCAGATTACTTAATGCACACGCTCCAGTTTCTTCATCCGTAAAACAGAATTAATGCTGTAAGAAGTCAGTAAATGTTAGCTAATTTTATATATTAACCACTATTAGAAGCAAGCACCTTATATGCAATTTACACAGCTACCTCTGAGGTAGATGCTATTATATTTTTTTAATTTTTAAAAAAAAATTATTTTTTTAAATTTATTTATTTTTGGCTGTTTTGGGTCTTCGTTGCTGCGTGCAGGCCTTCTCTAGTTGCAGCGAGCGGGGGCTACTCTTCGTTGTGGTGTGCAGACTTCTCATTGTGGTGGCTTCTCTTGTTTCAGAGCAGCACGGGATCTAGGCACGTGGGCTCAGTAGTTGTGGCTCACGGGCTCTAGAGCACAGGCTCAGTAGATGTGGCACACGGGCTTAGTTGCTCTGTGGCATGTGGGATCTTCCCGGACCAGGGATCGAACCCATGTCTCTGCGTTGGCAGGCGCCTTCTTAACTACTGCACCACCAGGGAAGTCCTGGTAGATGCTATTATTACCTCTTTACTTTTTTGTTACCTTTTTACCTTATTGATTACCTTGTTATTTTCGTACCTTATACCTTTTTGTTGTCGTCGTTGTTGTTCTTTTTCAAACTGAGGCTTCATGACATTTTCAAGATGATGTAGTTGTAAAGTGATGGGGGTAGGATTGGAACATTGGCTGACTGGAACTGCAGCCTGTACTATAGACCAATGTACAACACTGCAGAGCAGAGGAGATTAAATGAGGTAATAGGTATGACTACCTAGTAACACTTCTGACCTATAATGAACATAAAATCAATTGTGCAATGTAATTAACAATGAAGGTAATAATCTGTGTGCGGGATGGATAAGAAAGTAAAAAGTTGGTTTCAGAAACTCGAATCATTATCGTGTAACACTGGCCTGAATGTTCAGGGAGACCGTAGATCCATCTTTTCATCCACGTCAGTGGTTCTCAACTGGGAGCAATTTTGCCTTGCCTTCCAGGGGACACTTGGCAATGTCCAGAGATATTATCAATTGCCATGACTAGGAGGATGCTATTAACCTCTAATGCGCAGAGGCCCAGGATATTGCAAATCTATCCTACAATGCACATAGTATACATCCACACTCGTGGCAAAAAGTTGTCCAGTTCGAAATAGCAGGTGTCATTGTTGAGAAGCTCTGATCTATGCCATCTCACAATTTTAATTTGTCACGCTAGGTTAGATGTAGGCCCTGCATAAAGAAGATCTCAAATTTTTATGTTTACCAGAATCATCTCAAAAATTTAACCACACAGAAGTCCATCAGGGTTTAAGACTTGAGTTCATCCTAGAAGTCTACATTTTCAACAGCTCTCACCTTCAGGTAATTCTGATGTAGGTGGTTTCATGGGCCCGATTGTAGACAGAAAACCTCCAGCTATAAGTCTGCACTATCTGATACTATGGGCTAGGAAGTACAGAGGATAGATAAGAAGTCAGCTTAATAATAGCTCTTGCCATGAACACTTACCCTGCTTATCTTGTGTCACTCCTCTTATTCTCAGCCAGCCTCCCTATTCGACTAGAATCCTGTGGTTGAGGAGCAGAGACATATTATAGGCAAGAAAGCGTGAGCTACGGTCTGACAAGGAGGGGCTAATAACTCCCCTGAAACTCAGAATTATTCCCTTCTCCCTCTGCTCAAGGGAGAGGGGCAGGAGTAGAAACAGGTGTTAAAAGAATTCAGTGTGAAGCCACAGTCTGTAGTAAAACCAAGACAATAAATATGTGCTTGGGAAAGAAGGGACAGCAACTGACACAATGAAGAGAATATGGAGTTAGAACTATAGAGAGTTTGAGAGTTTTCAAGTGGCAAGTTCAGAGAAGGATTCCAGTTCTGTACAATGAATAACTTTGAACAGGTTACTTAAACTCTCTGGGTCAGTAGTCCTCTATACTGGCTATAAGTTAGAATCCCCTGGGAAGCTTTAAAATAAATACCAATATCTGGGCCCCACCATAGACCAATTAAATCATGATCTCTGGGGATGGGTGCAGAGAATCAATATAATTTTCAAGTTCCCAAGGTGATTGTAATGTGCAGCAGGGTTGAGAACAACTGCTCTAAATGTTATTTTTGTTCTTGTGGGGAAACAGCTAAACCATTAGACAATGCATGTAAGGATTTCAG
This sequence comes from Tursiops truncatus, assembly GCF_011762595.2. Classification (NCBI taxonomy): domain Eukaryota; kingdom Metazoa; phylum Chordata; class Mammalia; order Artiodactyla; family Delphinidae; genus Tursiops; species Tursiops truncatus. Next base: position 23,349,208 of record NC_047052.1, read on the forward strand.
CAAGAGACCTGGGGCTTAGTAAGGACACCAAATATTAGTCGTTGATGCTATTATGATGATTGCCATTATTGATGCTCCTGTTGTTGTTGTTAATGTTACTGTTACCCTAGTACTGTTTCTTGCCTTAACATCTTGAATACCTTCCTCATGTCTGTTTCCTCACCTGTAAAACGGAAACATAAGAGTAACAACCTAAAGTTGCTATAACAAATAATGTGATATATTATGAGGTTTTTTTGATATATAGTTCTCATAAATATTAGGTTTTTTTCCTAGAAACCTCTGCATTAACCTGCATTAAAAGAAAATTTGAAAGTCTCCCTAACAAAGATGATATTCTAACATATTCTAACAACATATTCTAACAACAACATTCCATTAAAATAGTGACAAATATTTTATAAAATGAACTGTTATTTTATTATTACTCTCAGTATTATTACCTGTACAAAGAACTCTGTGTGTTTGTGTTTATCTTACTTAAACTTCCAGACAATCTTATGAGATGTTGTATTTTCATTTAATAGATGAAAAGAATTGTTCACACAGTAAGTAGTAGGAGAAGATTTTTAAACATGGGACTTTCATGCTGAATTGTTACCACACCAGTATATTGGTGGTAAGGAGAGTAAAATAGAGTTGGGTAGGCAACTAAATGCATTATCATCCTCCTTAAATGGCTTGGTTTTGGGGCAAGCAATCCCACCCTACTGGGATGGAGTTCTGGGAGTTTGAGTCAAGCGTCCTTTCTTGGTGGGTGTGGTGCACATGGCCATCAGAAAATGGCTGGAACAATGCACTGAGGTGTCAGAGAGCATAGGATCTAAATGAAAGCAAGTCATCTGAAGAAATGCCCAAGTCTGTGCGCAGGTAGTTAGCAACCTTAAGTTGCTGAAAGGGCAATTGATGTGGCAGAATGGAAAAAATATAAGAAACATTTAACAAGGACCTAGAAGAACTAAAGAGCAAACAAACAATGATGAACACCACAATAAATGAAATTTAAAATTATTTAGAAGGAATCAATAGCAGATTAACTGAGGCAGAAGAACTGATAAGAAACCTGGAAGATAAAATAGTGGAAATAACTACCGCAGAGCAGAATAAAGAGAAGAGAATGCAAAGAATTGAGGACAGTCTCAGAGACGTCTGGGACAACATTAAATGCACCAACATTTGAATTATAGGGGTCCCAGAAGAGGAAGAGAAAAAGAAAGGATCTGAGAAAATATTTGAAGAGATTATAGTCGAAAACTTCCCTAACATGGGAAAGAAAATGGTCAGTCAACTCCGGGAAGTGCAGAGCGCCCCATACAGGATACATCCAAGGAAAATCGTGCCAAGACACATATTACTCAAACTATCAAAAATTAAATACAAAGAAAAAATATTAAAAGCAGCAAGGGAAAAACAACAAATAACACACAAGGGAATCCCCATAAGGTTAACAGCTGATCTTTCAGCAGAAACTCTGCAAGCCAGAAGAGAGTGGCAGGACATATTTAAAGTGATAAAAGGAAAAAACCTGCAACCAAGATTACTCTACCCAGCAAGGATCTCATTCAGATTCAACAGAGAAATTAAAACCTTTACAGACAAGCAAAAACTAAGAGAATTCAGCACCACCAGTCCAGCTTTACAACAAGTGCTAAAGGAACTTCTCTAGGCAGGAAACACAAGAGAAGGAAAAGACCCACAAAAAGAAACCGAAAACAATTAAGAAAATAGTAATGGGAATATACATATCGATAATTACCTTAAATGTAAATAGATTAAATGCTCCAACCAAAAGACATAGACTGGCAGAATGGATACAAAAACAAGATCCTTATTTATGCTGTCTACAAGAGACCCACTTCAGACCTAGGGACACATACAGACTGAAGGTGAAGGGATGGAAAAAGATCTCCATGCAAATGGAAATCAAAAGAAAGCTGGAGTAGCAATACTCATATCAGATGAAATAGACTTTAAAATAAAGAATGTTACAAGAGACAAGGAAGGACACTACATAATGATCAAGGGATCAATCCAAGAAGAAGATGTAACAATTATAAATATGTATGCACCCAACGTAGGAGAACCTCAATACATAAGGCAAATGCTAAAAGCCATAAGAGGGGAAATTGACAGTAACACAATCATAGTAGGGGACTTTAACACCCCACTTTCACCAATGGACAGATCATTCAAAATGAAAATAAATACGGAAACACAAGCTTTAAATGATACATTAAACAAGATGGACATACTTGATATTTATAGGACATTCCATCCAAAAACAACAGAATACACTTTCTTCTCAAGTGCTCATGGAACATTCTCCAGGATAGATCATATCTTAGATCAAAAATCAAGCCTTGGTAAATTTAAGAAAATTGAAATCGTATCAAGTGTCTTTTCTGACCACAATGCTATGAGACTAGATATCAGTTACAGGAAAAAAACTGTAAAAAATAAAACACATGGAGGCTAAACAATACACTACTAAATAACCAAGAGATCACTGCAGAAATCAAAGAGGAAATCAAAAAATACCTAGAAACAAATGACAATGAAAACACAACTACCCCAAACCTATGGGATGCAGCAAAAGCAGTTCTAAGAGGGAAGTTTATAGCAATACAATCCTACCTCAAGAAACAAGAAACATCTCAAATAAACAATCTAACGTTACACCTAAAGCAATTAAAGAAAGAAGAACAACAACAAAAAACACCCCAAAAGTTAGCAGAAGGAAAGAAATCATAAAGATCAGATCAGAAATAAATGAAAAAGAAATGAAGGAAACAATAGCAAAGATCAGTAAAACTAAAAGCTGGTTCTTTGAAAAGATAAACAAAATTGATAAACCATTAGCCAGAGTCATCAAGAAAAAGAAAACGGTGAAGACTCAGATCAACAGAATTAGAAAGGAAAAAGAAGAAGTAAGAACTGACACTGCAGAACTACAAAGGATCTTGAGAGATTACTACAAGCAACTATATGCCAATAAAATGGACAACCTGGATGAAACGGACAAATTCTTAGAAAAGCACAACCTTCTGAGACTGAACCAGGAAGAAATAGAAAATATAAACAGACTAATCACAAGCACTGAAATTGAAACTGTGATTAAAAAATCTTCCAACAGGGCTTCCCTGGTGGTGAAGTGGTTGAGAGTCCGCCTGCTGATGCAGGGGACACGGGTTCGTGCCCCGGTCCGGGAAGATCCCACATACCACGGAGCGGCTGGGCCCGTGAGCCATGACTGTTGAGCCTGCGCGTTCGTAGCCTGTGCTCCACAACAGGAGAGGCCACAACAGTGACAGGCCCACATACCGCCAAAAAAAAAAAAAGTCTTCCAAAAAACAAAAGCCCAAGACCATATGGCTTCACAGAAGAATTCTGTTAAACCTTTAGAGAAGAGCTAACACCTATCTTTCTCAAACTCTTCCAAAATATAGCAGAGGGAGGAACACTCCCAAACTCATTCTATGATGCCACCAAAACCCTGATACCGAAGCCAGACAAAGATGTCACAAAAAAAGGAAACTACAGGCCAATATCATTGATTAACACAAATGCAAAACTCCTCAAAAACGTACTAGCAAGCAGAATCCAACAGCACATTAAAAGGATCATACATCACGATCAAGTGGGGTTTATCCCAGAGATGCAAGCATTCTTCAATATATGCAAATCAATCAATGTGATACACCATATTAACAAATTGAAGGATAAAAACCATATAATTATCTCAAGAGATGCAGAAATAGCTTTTGACAAATTTCAACACCATTTATGATAAAAACTCTCCAGAAAGTAGGCACAGAGGGAAACTACCTCAATATAATAAAAGCCATATATGACAAACCCACAGCCAACATCGTCCTCAATGGTGAAAAATTGAAACCATTTCCACTAAAATCAGGAACAAGGAAGGATGCCCACTCTCACCACTATTATTCAACCTAGTTTTGGAAGTTTTAGCCATGGCAATCAGAGAAGAAAAATAAATAAAAGAAATCCAGATCGGAAAAGAAGTAAAACTGTCACTGCAGATGACATGATACTATACATACAGAATACTAAAGATGCTACCAGAAAACTACTAGAGATAATCAGTGAATTTGGTAGAGTAGCAGGATAGAAAATGAATGCACAGAAATTTCTTGCATTCCTTTGTACTAATGATGAAAAATCAGAAAGAGAAATTAAGGAAACACTCCCAGTTACCATTGCAACAAAAGGAATAAAGTACCTAGGAATAAACCTACCTAAGGAGACAAAAGACCTCTATGCAGAAAGCTATAAGACACTGATGAAAGAAATTAAAGATGATGCAAAGAGATGGAGACATATACCATGTTCTTGGATTGGAAAAATCAACGTGAAAATGACTGTACTACCGAAAGCAATCTACAGATTCCATGCAGTCTCTATCAAACTACCAATGGTATTTTTCACAGAACTAGAACAAAAAGTATGGAAACACAAAAGACCCAGAGTATTCAAAGCAATCTTGAGAAAGAAAAACAGAGCTGGAGGAATCAGGCTCCTTGACTTCAGACTATACTAGAAAGCTACAGTAATCAAGACAGTATGGTACTGGCACAAATACAGAAATCTAGATCAGTGGAACAGGATAGAAAGCCCAGAGATAAACCCACGCACCTATGGTCACCTTATCTTTGATAAAGGAGGCAAGAATAGACAATGGAGAAAAGACAGCCTCTTCAATAAGTGGTGCTGGGAAAACTGGACAGCTACATGTAAAAGAATGAAATTAGAACACTCCTTAACACCATACACAGAAATAAACTCAAAGTGGATTAAAGACCTAAATGTAAGGCCAGACACTATAAAACTCTTAGAGGAAAACATAGGCAGAAAACTCTATGATCCTTTTTGACTCAACACCTAGAGAAATGGAAATAAAACCAAAAATAAACAAATGGGACCTAATGAAACTTAAAAGCATTTGCACAGCAAAGGGAACCATAAATAAGACGAAAAGACAACCCTCAGAGTGGGAGAAAATTTTTGCAAATGAAGCAACTGACAAAGGATTAATCTCCAAAGTATACAAGCAGCTCATGCAGCTCAATATCAAAAAAACAAACAACCCAATCCAAAAATAGGCAGAAGACCTAAATAGACATTTCTCCAAAGAAGATTTACAGATTGCCACCAAACACATGAAAGGATGCTCAACATCATTAATCATTAGAGAAATACAAATCAGAACTGCAGTGAGGTATTACCTCACACCAGTGAGAATGGCCATCATCAAAAAATCTACAAACAATCAGTGCTGGAGAGGGTGTGGAGATAAGGGAACCCTCTTGCACTGTTGGTGGGAATGTAAATTAATAACAGCCACTATGGAGAACAGTATGGAGGTTCTTTAAAAAACTAAAAGAAGAGCTACCATACGACCCAGTAATCCCACTACTGGGCATATACCCTGAGAAAACCATAATTCAAAAAGAGTCATGTACCACAGTGTTCACTGCAGAACTACTTACAATAGCCAGGACATGGAAGCAACCTAAGTGTCCATCGACAGATGAATGGATAAAGAAGATGTGGCACATATATACAGTGGAATATTACTCAGCCATAAAGAGAAACGAAATTGAGTTATTTGTATTGAGGTGGATGGGCCTAGAGTCTGTCATACAGTGTGAAGTAAGTCAGAAAGAGAAAAACAAATACCGTATGCTAAGACGTATATATGGAATCTAAAAAAAAAAAATGGTTCTGATGAACCTAGGGGAGGAACAGTAATAAAGATGCAGATGTAGAGAATGGACTTGAGGACACAGAGAGGGGAAAGGGTAGGCTGGGACGAAGTGAGAGAGTAGTATTGACATATTTACACTACCAAATATAAAGTAGATAGCTAGTGGGAAGCAGCCACATAGCACAGGGAGATCAGCTCGGTGCTTTGTGACCACCTAGAGGGGTGAGGTAGAGAGGGTGGGAGGGAGATGCGAGAGGCAGGGGATATGGGGATATATGTATAGGTATAGCTGATTCACTTGGTTATACAGCAGAAACTAACACAACATTGTAAAGCAGTATACTCTAATAAAGTTGTTTAAAAAAAAGGAGGGCTCTTTAATAGAACAGAACCTGACCTCTGTTGAGTATTTGATAACCGTTACATCCTTTTGTGTATTACAACTCCATCTCCAGAATCTCACAGAATTCTTGAAGTGCTTTAGATGTGTTCTTTCACCCTCATATGAAACTTCAAGGTAGCTGGTGTGATTATTCCCAGTTTACAGAGGAGTTCATACTTGGAGTCTAGAGTAGTTGCTGGACTCTGCCACCTCCAATGTAAATGGACTTTGGCCCTCAGATATTAACAGCTTATGTGCTTCATGTTGTTAGTATTTTGTACACATTCTATTTTACTTTTCAAGCTAGTTTATAGTTTTTATTTCTCCCACACAGCTTTCTGAGAATATGTGTCTTAGGTGTGTTGGGAGATCATACCCTTTTTCAAAGGTATTTTGAAAGGACGGCACATTTGAAGATGAGTCTTTACAGCCTTTCATTTGTCCACCATAAAATATTCACTGAATGTTCTTTACATGACAGTCACCATGGTGAAACGTGGTAAAAACTGACTAGGCATACTTTCAGCGCCCCTGTTTTAGCAATCATCTGTGTGTAAAACATGGTAGTTCCAGGAAGCCGTTTATTTATTTAACCCACAACCTTTTTATGAGTGCTTCATCGGTAAAAGTTATAGGACTAGTCTCTCTGATTACATAGGGTAATCAAGTATGTTTTCCCTACCCCCAGGAGCTAGAAATATAATTTTTAGTATGTTGGGAAAGGGATTCAGATGTCCGTATCTGAAATATTATATTGCACTTATTTTTGGGTTCCTGGACCCAATTCCAATGTGTGTGTGTAGGTGGGGGTTCCCCACACACCGCCAAATAGTTCTTGAATACCCCCATGGTGTCTGAAAATGCAGTTCAGTCTGACACTGTCTTCCCAGGGGTAGTGTCAGATCCTACAGGTTCAGTACCACAAGATGGCCCCTCTCCATTTCAGATGCCAAGCACAAGCCCAGGCTGTTACCTGTACTGCTGACCCACTGGCTATAAATACCCACAACTTCCTCCTCACATTCAATAAATTTGCTAGAGTGGCTCATAGAACTCAGAGAAACCTTTTACTTACTAGATTGCTGGATTATTAGAAAAGAATATAACCCAGGAACAGCCAGGTGGAAGAGAAGCATAAGGCAAGGTGTGAGGAAAGGGTGCGGAGCTTCCATGCCCTCTCCAGGTGTATCACTCTCCCCACTCCTGCAAGTGTTCATTAACGCAGAAGCTCTCTGAATCCTATCCTTTTGAGTTTTTATGGAGGCTTCATTACATAGACAGTATTGATTAAATCACTGGGCACTGATGACTGAGCTCCAACTTCAGCCCCTCTCTCCTCTCCAGAGATTGGGGGATAGGACTGAAAGTTCCAGTCCTCTAATTACCTGGTTAGCTCCACTGGTGACAAGCTCCCATCCTTAAAACTCACCTCATTAACATAACAAAAGACATCTTTCCCACTCTCATAACTTAGGAAATTCCAAGAGCTTTGGGAGCTCTGTGCCAGAAACAAAGACAAAATATATATTTCTTGTTATAAATCACAAGATCACAACTATAATTATCTATTTCTTAGAAAGTTGTGGAAAAGGCATTTCAAGCAAATCAGTGAGGAAAAGTAGAAGTACAGAGATACTGAGGGGCGCAGAAGGCCTCCAGGGAACAAAAACTTCTGAGCTGAGTCTTGGAGTTCAAGTGAAATGGATCTCAAAGTGTGGACATGGAGCAGCAGTGTCAGCATCAACTAGGACACATTAGAGATGCTAAGTCTCCCTTTCCACCCCAGACCTACTGACTCAGAAAATTATGCGGGTGGAGACCAGGAATCTATGCATTAACGTGTTCTCCAGATGCTGACACAGGCTAAAGTTTGAGAACCACTTATATATAGTCAGGGGATTCATTACAGGAACCACAGTGGATACCAAAACCCTAGGATGCTCAAGTCCTTATATAAAAATCTCATAGTATTTGCTTATAATATAGGCACATCCTCCCGTATACGTTAAATGACCTCTAGATTACTTATAATACCTAATACGATGTCAAAACTGTGTAAATTGCTGCCAGAGTGTAGCAAATTCAAGTTTTGCTTTTCGGAATTTTCTGGAAATTTTGAAAAATATTTTTGATCCAAGTTTGGTTGAATTCACAAATGCAGGACCCACGGATATGGAGGGTTGACTGTAGTGGATGTCCAAAAAAGAGCCCTGCAGATTGTGTGAGTCCTCAGTCTCCTCATCTGCAAAGTAATACCACCTCCTTTGACATTTGTGAGAATCAAAATTGAGACTGTAAACGTAATTCCTGAATTCAGACCTCTGTAAATGATAATTCCATATATGCTATGTTGATATATTATTTCATATATATTATGTTTTATTATATAGAGAAATACCCAATAAAGTGTAGCTGTAGATGAATGAGCATAAATATATGTATGTGTATAGATTACAAAATAATCATCTAAATGAATATTGCCTCCTTCAAAGTATAAACACGTATAAGGCTACTTTCCTATATAAGCCTATTGTCTTTTATATGTATAAAGGACACTTTATATACATAACGTGTCTTTCCTATATAATTCTATTATGCAGTAATCTGGATACCTAGACAGCTATTTAGATAGATAGATAGGTAGATAGATGATAGATTGGCAAAGAAAAGCACATATAATATATTAACAGCTATTGAATTTAGTTCATGGGCTATGGGAGTTTAATTTACCATTCTTCCTTTATTTCTGTGTAATTTTCATAGTAAAATTTTAGAGAGAAAAATGTTTATTGGTTTCCTCTTTGGATGCTATCTCCAGAGCATATTTGTATGATATAAAAATCAGATTCACTGACTGATTTTTGAACTTTATTTCGTCATCAATACTGAAATGCTTTTGACTATTTTCAAGTAGCAAAATATCCACACAAGTCAAGCATCCCAACTATATGGGACTTCCAAAGGATACATCATAAACTGCTTATAAAGAAGTGATTCTCAAACTTGACTTCCCATTAAGCCACCAATATCAAAAGTTGCTGATGCTCAGATCCCACCCACAGAGATCTTAATGTATTCGGTCTGATGTGGGGCCCAGATATTGCTTCTTTTAACCATCCCAAGTTATTCCAAAGTGTGCTCAGTGTTGCAAAACATCGCTCAACATCGCTCTAAATGATATCCAGTGGCTTTTAAACTATTAAAAATAGAAAGACTCAATTAAACACCAGTTTCTTGAGATAAATACTTCAAAGGAAGTGTTAGTGTAGGTGCTGCTTGGGAACAGGGTAGGTCTGGCCAAGCAGAATGAGGGAGGGAGTTTGTTCGTTCAAGAAATATTGTCATTTGAATTTAAAACAATGTCTACATCATGCTATAGTTAATTCTATATTAAATTATAGAATTACAGTTATATAAAGCATCAACATTGATAACACAGACAGGTGAAAATAAATGTGTAAACCTCATGATTTTATTACCATTGTTCCAATTTATCTAAAAGACCAAAGAAAAGATGTGCACAATCTCAAGCTCTCCTTCCCTCTCCTAGCTCTCTCTGTCTCCTCTCCTTCACATACACTTACACACACACTTGCTCCTTGTGTCTTTCATACACACACCCACACACTCACATACACCCCACCTCACTGCATACACACACAAACATCTATGCACATATATAATTTTAAAATATTTTTGTTATTCTTTCATATATAGTTTTGGCTAAATCTTGGCCCCCTATATGTTTTTTTTTGTTTGTTTTTTTAACATGGAAAGACTGTTCTTTTATTCTTTGAAGCAAAGATCTCATTTATTAGCTCTTCTGGTTCAAGAATATTAACGGTATGTCCTTTCGGACACATTATTTTAAATAACTGTTCAGCATGTAATTCAACATTATTTGTACACATGCAGTTTTTGTTCCCTCTCCTTATGTTTTTTCCTATATCATTATTTCCCCTTAATCTGAAGATTCTGAACAATATTCAGTTGAACATATTTTAGTACTTGTAGTGACATATTTTACCAAATTATAATATTTCATTTCAAATTACTAAAATGTACAGCTTTGGGTAGTTTTATACCAGCCATTCACACATTCTACTGAAGTATCACACTCATAAGTTTTGTTGACACTAAAGACACCCAGTAATGTTTAAACTGACATATAAAAGTATAAGAACCTTTCAAAAAGAAGAAAGAGATCACCTCAGAAAATATGACCATAGGGAGCAATACTGAGCAATGCTTTCAGCTATATGGGGGGAGACATAATTTGGAAAATGAGCAGTAGAGGGAAGAGGAGAAAGGGTTGCAGATAAAAAAAAAAAGGGAGAACATCATGGTTTCAAGGAGCCACAGAAAGTTTTCATCCATTTATTCATTAATTCATTCAAGGCTTTGGAGGAACTTTTTTCATCAGACATTAAACTAGATGATCTTTAAAAGGTTCCCAAAACCATGAGCCTAATATCAACCACAGGACGCATTCTATTCATAAATATTCATGAATATTTATGAGCACATACTATGTATTAGGCATGAGAACGTAGAAAGTATCAAATCTGCACATAGTGTACAATCTTTGCTTTGATTAGGTATGTTCTGGAGCCCCCCAAATTTTAAAGGACATACACATTTTCAAAAGAGCAATGCAACATAAAATTCCGAAATTGATATTTTCCTAAACAATCCAGGAAGGACTAGATATGTCAAAAATGATCCCCCCAAAGTATTGATTAGCTCTGCCACTAAAGATCTACAGAGACAAGTCTTGCATGGTTCAGTTATCTCAAGAATAGTTTATTTACTTTCCTTTTTCCACACTCCTTTCCACCCTCTTGATGTTCTTGTCTCTGTAAAATATCTATTTTTAATCTCAGCATCCAGAAGGTAAAGAGGAGAAAGGAAACATGAGACTATATCTAGGGTAATTTTGTCTGTTGGAAGAATTTTCACACCGAACTTTGGACGTTGATTCACTGAAAAAATATTTAGTTATAATAATAGCTAACATTTAGTATGTAGCTACTAAGTGTCACACAATTTACATGCTATATTAGTTTTCTATTGCTGCGTAAAAAAATTACCATAAACTTAGTGGCTTAAAGAACACAGATACCAGCTCACAGTTCTGTAGGTCAGAAGCCTGGGCGGACTCAGCTAGTTCTCTGCTTAGGGTTCTCATAGGCTGAAATCAAAATTTCAGGCAGGCTGGGCTCTTACCTAGACTCAGGGGAAGGTCTCCTTTCAGTTTCCTTCAGGTAATTGGCTGAAACCAGTTCTTTCCATGTGGCTGTAGATCTGAGGTCCCCATTTCATTATCAGCTTATAGCTGAAGGCTGCTCTCAGCTCCTTGAGGCTTCCTGAATTCATTCCTACAGGAGCCCTTCATCTTGCCATTTTCAAAGCCAGCAATATGATGTCAAACCCATCTCATGCTTCAAATCTGTCTGACTTCTCCCACCAGAAGGAGAATACTCTGCTTTTAAAGAGCTCATGTAAATAGATTAGACACCTCCCAATAATCTTCCTATTTTAAGAACAACTCATTAGTAACCTTAATTACATCTGCAGAATCCCTTTGACATGTAACATAATCACAGAGATAATACCCGAGGGTAAAAGCCATACAGATTACTGCCTATTACATATGTTTTAGCTCTAATTTTCATCGCTACACTATTAAATCAGGTCTCACTATTCCCAATTTTCAGAAAGTTTAAGATCCAAGGTCACACAGTTTTTAAATACTGGAGCAACGATTTGAACCCAGGTCTTTCAAACTCTAAAGTTTTTTCCACAACTGCACAATCAACAATTGCTTTATGAGCACCTATTTTGTACTATAGCCTAGGGCTAAAGAAATGAATAATGTTTTTCCCTTCTCTTCAGGAACAAAAAAATTTAGCAGGTTCCCCTTTACCCAATCAGTTAGTAATTGAATAATTCCTGATACTTACTATGTGCTCTTTTTAAGGGCTTTTCATATATTAATTCGTTTAATCCTCAAAATAACCTTATGAAATAAATGCTGTTGTAATCCCCAAGGTCATACCACTTGTACCTGGCAAAGTTCAAATTCCATCACGGGCACTTGGGTGCCAGAGATCATGCTTTTAACCACAGCATATACTGCCCTTGAACCATCCATACTGAAGTTCTCTATTTAGGTGACAGAGAATACAAACAGATGTTCCACACACCATACTCTGTTGGCCATTCAAAACTCCATTTTATGTTATATTTCAATGTAAAAGTTCCTTATTCTCAATGTGGACTTAGATTTGAGAATCTCCTGAAATATCTGAAGCTCTGATGACACTGAGCTCACGTTCATTCATAGCAACAATCCACTGAAGCCAAATACACCTGCCCTTAGATAGAAATCCTAATTTGCCCCATTCTCTACTTCCTATTGTCTCCTATATACTAAACGAGATAGTCTGTAACCATTGAGTACCCCACTAACACTGTTGTGTTTTCTTATGGTAGAGAATTTTTTTCCTGCACTTATCAGTAGTGGGAAATCAGAGAGCAAATTAGAAAGTGTAGACAGCAAGCATTAAGTCCTCCTCCTTCATTTTGTCAGTTTCCTGATAGTCTTAGACATTTACCTTGATTGGCAACTTTTTGCTTTACCTAAAGTCCATTCTTTAATTGGATTTAAGAACTCTGTACCATCTTTAAGTCATAGAAAATATTGGAATGAGTTCTGTAATTGTGGGATTTGAGTGAGAAAAAGGAGATATTTAGTCTTATATCCAACCACTAGGAGGAGGAAACACGCCCTCCAAATGTAACTGTGTGTCATCATATGTAATTTTAAACTTAACTTTACATGTTAAATGTTAAATTTAAATTGATGAGTACTTACCTCATCTGAGTTTGTGATATTTATCATGTGTCTCTGTGCTATTTTTTTGTGAATTAGTCAATTGCCCTACATAGTTCCTTTAATTTCTAACACTTATGTTTGATAATGTTTGCATTGCATTCCAGAAAGCATTTTGCCCATGAAATTTGAGTCACATTCAGGGTAAGCAGAGCTAGTAACCCTGTGGCAAAATCAATAGGCTTTATGCCTGAGAAGCCCACGCATTTGTGTTAGATAAATGTCTCCCCATCTGGTTTTTGTTCAGCCCATCCACCAATATAAAACCTCACAGCAGCCACATCTGTATTCAGCCACAACTCTTTGTGAAAGGGACAGCTTGAGAACCTATTAAATATACATTGTTACTATGAGTGTTTTGTTCCTCTTTGCTATATAATAAGCTGAAAACTACAGTAGCTGAACATTCTTTGGGGAAGACTGCTGTTCCTTTTATTAACTTTATAGCCACACAGACTAATAGAAAATGCCTTTTACATCACACAGGTGAACTCAATCACGCTGAACTCAACAGGATGGAATATTTTCCCTGCATTTAAGTTGTAAATGGCAGGTTGCTTTACAATAAATATCTGGGACAATAAAATGTCACTTCTTTATAGAGTTGTATTATGAAAAATGCCTATGTTGTAAATAATTTTTAGAATTTTGACTATGAAGCTAATGCTTATTTAGAAGACTTGAGAATTCCTAAGTAGTTGATATATAGAAAATGTGAATTTATTTTTTCATATTAACTTTGCAGAGGAAGAGATATTTATGTCATTACTATTTTTAATAATTTTCACTCCTTGTAAAATTAAGATTTAATGATTTACTAACGTTAATTTATTCAATAGTTTTCCTATTTAAGACATTTAAAGTTTTTGCTAATTATCTCAATATATGCCCTTTCTTCTCTCTGTCTCCCATTCTCTCTCCTTTCCTTTCATTTCTCATTTTATTCCTTTTAGAAAACATTCACTGTAATTCACATTCAGAAAATTCTTAGTGTGCTACTTGATTTTATTCCTTCAGTTGAAAATCTAGGTACAGAGTTATTTGTCATAGGCTGTTATTATTTTGTTGTTGTATTTTATTAGCAATAGCAGTAGTGCCATTTGTAAATTGATCATTTAAAATCATTCCAAAGGAAAAATGATCATTCCAAAGACACGTTATAATGAAGAAAATAACTATAAACTGAAAATTCCTTATGAATTAGACTTCTATATATGTCTTCATATAATTAATACTCTTATTTGGGGCTTTAATATTTACCTAAATGTTCATGTACATAGCTTTTGCATCATAGTTTTAGAGTCTATATCAAAATACCCTGAAAAATTATTAAGATAGTTTTGCTAGGGTGACTGCATAATTTATAGTCCAGAAATTTGGGACTGAAAATGGACACTATCATTAATTACCCTAGGAAAATATACATAAATCAGAAGTATTCCAGGCAAGCTATGAAGAATGATCACTTTAAAGCTTGCCTACAAATCCATATCATGGCCTTTGCTTTCTTATATTTCTACCATTCAATATGAGAAAGCAAATAATCGAAAAGCCAGAAAGTACCATTTTGGCTACCCATTTCACCCATTTCATTTCAAATAATGCATATTTTTTCCTGAAAAGGATGACTTTGAAGAAGGGGGTGATTTACAAAGGTTTTAATTTGAGTACAACAGCGGTTCTCAACTTCATTATTATCTAACATTTCAAGATGAGTTGGAGAGGAAAAGGGAGGAATTACAGATAGAAAACAAAGTGTGGATAACCAAATATCTATTATAATATTTATCCTATTCAAAAAATATCATTATGTGTTCATAGAAGTGGGTCAAACATGGGACATTAAACAGCAGGTGTGTTTGCAGGGTGGAATTGGGAGATACCGTTAGGAACATTGGCATAGAGTTAATAAAAATCCAAATTTAGGGACTTGTATCTAAAGTCCCCAAAACTCCAGCCCCATCTATCTTTCCAAATTCATCTCTCATTTCTTCAAACGTGAAGCCCAAATTATGTATGCATTTGCCTGCTTCTCTTTTATGCCTATTTCCCTTTTTATGTTTTTGTCAAATCCAAGTTTTGGGTGAAGATCACCTTCTCAGTGGAACTTACCCAATTTCTTCAATTTCTTTCTACTGCACCCCTCGCCTCCCCTCCTCCACACACACACAAACCACATTAGAGACCCAAAGTCCATTGTTCAGACCCTACTGTGATTTACAGGAGAGATAAGTAACGACACATGCACACAATAAAATCCTATTAAAAAATTATCCTACTGTTAAAATTTAGGTTAGTTATATTTTGTTTCTATTATAAAATATTTCTTAATAAATAAAATGAAAATATGTAGGCAATAATAGTGGGAAAACTTTAAAATGACTCATAAAAAACTGATACGCACATTACTATATATAAAATAGATAATAAGAACCTACTGCATAGCACAGGGAACTCTACTCAGTACTCTGTAATTACCTATATGGGAATAGAATCTAAAAAAGAGTGGATATATTGTATATGTATAATTGATTCACTTTGCTATACAGCAGAAACTAACACAACATTGTAAATCAACTATACCCCATAAAAATTAACTTTAAAAAACTTGAGAGCTTATCTGTAGCTTAGATAGAATTGCTTGAATGTCCTGGCATTGACTTATATTCACATCTTCCATTGATTTAAAGTGACCCTTTATGTCTTTATTTTTTTTTTGCTCTTAGCAATAAACGTACTCGGATAGGGTCCTAGAACCAGATACACAATTCCTAACATGTTAGAGCCAAAATTAACATCTTGATGTCAAAGAAGCTAAGTTTCTTGAAACAGTGTTTAGAGGCTGCTGTTTCACATTGATGTAATTAAGAAGCTATGACCCCAGAAACGATGAACTACAAAAGCTTTTCACACACCAACTCCACCTCCATAGATTTGTCATAATTTTTTTCTTCCAGTTTTATTGAGATATAACTGACCTACAGGACTGTATAAGTTTAAGGTGTGCAGCATAATGATTTGACTTGCATACATCATGAAATGGTTACAAAAATAAGTTTAGTGAACTGCCATCATCTCATATAGATACAAAAGAAAAGAAAAAGTTAAAAAAAAGTTTTTCCTTGTGATGAGAACTCCCAGGATCCACTCTTCTGACAACTTCATATATATAGCACAGCAGTGTTAATTATTTTTATCATGTTGTACATTATATCCCTAGTACTTGTTTATATCATAACGGAAGTTTGTACCTTTTGACTACCTTCATCCAATTCTACCGTCCCCTTAAACTCCCCTCTGGTAGTCACAAATCTGATCTCTTTTCTTAGGAACTTGTTTGTTTGTTTGTTTTTGAAGTATAATTCAATTATATTGTTAGGTCAATTATACTCTGTTAGCTCCTGGTGGACAACATAGTGATTTGATATTTCCATATATTACAAATCCATAGATTTGTCTTAATTGGTAACTATTATTATTATTGTGGATTGTTATTATATAAACATCATGTATTTTTTCAAAAGTTATATTGTAATCTTTTTTAATAATAATATTCAATGATATAATTAAATCATCATTATTACTCTTAGCTTCATTCTGGATTGTTACTTTTTCATACATAAGTTCCCTACCTTATTTTTGGGGTCATGAATTTGATTCATTCATCAATTAGCTGGATTAAATATGTTACTGTTAGTTTATTTTTTCTAGAAAATATACATTAAATCAAGTGGTTCAGAAGTATCTTTGTATTGCCCTTCTATATGAATGAAAAATTTGACTGTGAAGGGAATTTGAGGTCCGTAACTTTTGCATCACAATAATCAAAATTATATTTTGGCAGATGAATATAATGCAGATGAAAAGTCTGAGGCAAGATTTATTTTCTTCTTTGACATATAGTATTTTCTGAAATAAGTTGATTTCAGAGTATTTCTTCTACTGTGAATTGGAAATTTTCACTATGAGGTATACACGTGGTGGTCTTGTTTCAGCCGTGTTGCTGGATATCCTGTGTGATCTTTCAGTCTGCAGATTTAAGTTTTTCTATAGCAAAGGAACAATATTCTGTGTAAATATTGACTGGCCATTAACTATCCTTCCAGTCAGTCAGTTTTACTGAATAAATGAACTAAACTTATAATTTTCTTTCATTTCTGATTATTTTCACTTTCCCTGAGATATTTCCTCAAGCCTTTTCTCCATATTCCTAAATCAATTATGTGCATAATTTGTGCTACCTATAAACATTTATATATACAGTGCACATAATTCCTCTATGCCTTTTTAATTCTGTATATGTCTCATCCAGTTTTTTTCATCTCTAAGATCATATCATACCGTATATTGTCTCTTAATTCAATTAACCTATGTTTCCTTTATATCTTATGGAGTAAACAAAACAGATGTGGCTGAAATACACTTCTGTTCCCTGCAGACTTTATTATGTTTATATTCGCCTTTCACGTCTTGAGCGCCACACTCGTTTTAATGCTAAAAATAGTTTTTCCCTTCTTTACCAGCAAGTAACTCTTAGATCTTAGTAATCTAGCTATTAATGATTTAGAAGGGTTAAAAATAAAGAAATATGATCTGTTTTTAATCATTATATTTCCCTTGTATGCTGCTGGAATGTGTTGAAGAATACTTTTAATTCTCAGAATAGAGATCTTATAGAAGGAAGATGCCACAGCTCTGGGAAACCCAGCATGGCTTATTTGTTTTTTTCTTTGTTTGCTTTTTGTTTGTCTGTTTATCATCATTAATATTATTATTATATTGTCTGAATGGTTGAATGACAACCACAAACTATCTAGCTTGCAACTAGAATGAATTGTAGTCATTGCTATTCCATCAAAGAAATAACTTTTGTATCTTTGCTCTTGCTGGTCCCCCTCGAACCTGGTGTTTTGATGCTGTGTTGGTGACAACTAATGTGACCAGTCATCTTTCCTAGTATCGGGATAGGACTGCTCTTTCAAGTAATTTTTACAACAGTTAAATTTTAAAAATAGTTCTATATTTTCACCATGTTTCTTCTAAAATCACTGCTACCATGGTAACCATTTCAGCCTTAGTGGCAACCATATCTGTTTGAGAAACCACTTTTCGGGAGCCTTTGTCACCAGTGGCCTCCTGTTTTAAGTGGAAACGCTCACCCCGGCATTTCCTAGCATGGTTCATTCAGGCAGCTACTGCTCAGGTGAACGACATGGTCTCACAAGCCATCAGAGCAGGTGATGCAGCGTCCTAGCTCATGGTCATCTGAGATTCCAAAGATCCACAGTGACCAAAGGAAATTCAAATAAACTTTTTTAATATTAAATCCTCTCCCAACCTCTAGTCCTCACTTAGCCATGGCTGGGTGCTCGCAGGTTGCAGAAAAGTCCGTTCACCTCTAACTTGTCCAGTACTCTGTTTGAAGAGGGCAATTTCCAAATTGGTCTTTATTGGACTTGTTCGATATGAATTCAGCTGAACTGTATATAGTTAGATGAATAAACCTTATGAGTTAGAATTGATAACCAGGAAAAAAGAGCAAATTAAACGTTTAGTGAGTTAGAGAAATTTTGTAATTAGGTTGTGTGTGTGTGTGTGTGTGTGTGAATATTTGTGTGTCACTTCTGCTAGTTTGAAAATTTCTCAAGCTGCTATATTTTTGTGGAAGTATTCTATGCTGATTGCATTTTCTTTGTTGTTCTGGCTTCCAAGAAATTAAAAATCAAATTTGAATCTTAGTGTAATATACTCTGACATGTATTCTTGAAATATGATATCCCTGGAGGTTTGCTTTTTATTATAATTTTTATATTCCCTATGTATGACTTTAAAAAAATTATTTATTTATTTTTGGCTGTGTTGGGTCTTCATTGCTGCACGGGAGCTTTCTCTAGTTGCGGCGAGCGGGGGCTACTCTTCTTCGCGGTGTGTGGGTTTCTCATTGCAGAGGCTTCTCTTGTTGAGGAGCATGGACTCTAGGCGTGCAGGGTTCAGTAGTTGTGGCGCACAGGCTTAGTTGCTCTGTGGCATGTGGGATCTTCCCGGACCAGGGCTCGAACCCATGTCGCCTGCATTGGCAGGCGGATTCTTAACCAATGCGCAACGAGGGAAGCACTATTTATGACTTTTTTAATTTACCGTATATATATTTGACAGACGGTGTATATCCTTAGATATCTTCACATCTCCTATGGAAAAAAGAGCCAAAATTAAATAAATTAATATTACAAATAATTTGAAACCTAGCTTTATTAAAAGAATAATCTGTTCCTTAGATTTATAGATTGCTCCAAAAGTAGGGTCCTTAATTTATTTCTTCAATTTCAACATAGATACCTATTAAACAAATCAGAAACCTAAAGCCCAAAGAAGATAAATACCTCCTCCGTGTCTCTTAACTTACAAATTGAAATACACTGTTTTCCACTGATTTATTATTTATTTTTATACCTGACATTAAAATGACCATAAGAATGACAACAGCTGAATAAACTGTAGTATATGTTACTGAAATGTATATGGTCAATAATAAGGGATCAATCAGCTCTTATACAGAAATACAGTGGGATGCTATGCGGATAAACATAGATGCTATAGTTAGTTACTACCTGATAATTTAAGTACAATCTATATTTTGGATCATACATGTAAGGTGTAAAATAGTACATTAGTAGGATCACACTTATGAGAATAATATATGTTTCACACGCACACACAGATACATTTTGAGAGATTTTTATCATTAACATTGGTTATTATTTAGGGTGGCATTAAAGAGAAAATAATTTACTATGTGTTTTATTATTTAATTGTTCTTATGGTTTTCTTCCTTTCTAGAACATGCCAGAGATTGTCTTTCTTTGTTACCTCTGAATCACCAGTATTTGCATATGGTGGTATTTCAGTAATTTTTTGCCTTGAATTGATGTATATCAATTGAAAATAAAGTGTATATTTGAGGATTCTGAACGCATGTGCACCAGATTATCCTACTTTGCAATTGCAAGTTAGAGCTTATAATGAACCTCATTTTGAAAAGGAACATTAAGTTTTGAATAAAAAAGCCATCCATAATGTTTGCAGAGGGAGATTATTTATAGGGGAGTTGTGCACATCTCCATATTTTTGCAGTTTTTAAGAAAAGAAAAAAGTAGAAGCAGGTGGGCTTAGTTATTTAAAGTGTTATGTCATAAACCATGCATTGGATTTACCCTGGAGATTAGCACTTGCCAGTAGCCATCAGTTTAAATTAATGAGTCCATTGAACTACTGGTGAAGTGGGTTATATAAGAACCAACCAAACCCCACTGACAGTTGAAGATTATGGAAAGTACCAACTCGGCTTTCTCAGCAAGCATGTGTGTATATGCATTCATTTTATTCTTATATTGTCTGTCCTGATAGCTGAACTGAGACCATAAAAATAGAAAATGAAAGAAAAAAAATCTCAACTATAACACTGGAACCAAATCTCTAGTTTCTTTTTGTCTCAAACTCCATTTAAAGTGGTTGTAAAATACAGTAATAAATTGCACTGTCTTGATATTCCACATGATCTTTTTTTGTTTTTATTCTATCAGTCTTTTCTGTAATTTCCATTGCTGTGCATGTTTCCCTCATATTCTACACCAGTTTTTATCTGTTGGATGTCACAGACCTTATCATCAGAAAACATTGACAGTTACACAGAACATTTACTGAAATACCAGATTATATTATTTCTTATTTTTTAGGTTGTGTTATATTTTTATTGATCTTTGTACTAAAATGTATCTTTCAATATAATACATTCTATTTTTTATAGAGTTTTACAGACTATAAAGCATTTCCTTGTATGGCATCAAGTTTAATCCTCAAAAGCTTTGTGTGCTTAATAAATCAGTACTACTGTTAAATGAATGAGGTTATAAGAGCTCAGAGTATGACTTTATGAAAATCATTCAACCTATACACGGCAAAACCAGGGCCAGAGTCCATGTTTTTCAGTAATTAATAACAACCAGTGTTTATGCAGTACTTAACACCTTACAAAGTTCTTGGCAAAGATAATTTCATTTAGTTCAAAAACTTCCCTATGAGGAAGGAATTATTAGTATTCTAATTTTACTGTAACTGAGGCACAAGTACTTGGCTTATGGTCTCAGATATAATAATTGAAAGTGCCGGGAGAAAATATTTGCAAATGAAGCAACTGAGAAAGGATTAATCTCCAAAATTTACAAGCAGCTCATGCAGCTCAATATCAAAAAACAAACAACCCAATCCAAAAATGGGCAGAAGACCTAAATAAATAGACATTTCTCCAAAGAAGATATATGGATTGCCAACAAACACATGAAAGGATGCTCAACATCAATAATCATTAGAGAAATGCAAATCAAAACTACGAGGTATCACCTCACAACAGTCAGAATGGCCAGCATCAAAAAATCTACAAACAGTAAACGCTGGAGAGGGTGTGGAGAAAAGGGAACCCTCTTGCACTGTTGGTGGGAATGTAAATTGATACAGCCACTATGGAGAACGGTATGGAGATTCCTTAAAAAACTAAAAATAAAACTACCATATGACCCAGCAGTCCCACTCCTGGGCATATATCCTGAGAAAACCATAATTCAAAAAGAGTCAGGTACCACAATGTTCATTGCAGCTCTATTTACAATAGCCAGGACATGGAAGCAACCTAAGTGTCCATCAACAGATGAATGGATAAAGAAGATGTGGCACATATATACAATGGAACATTACTCAGCCATAAAAAGAAACGAAATTGAGTTATTTATAGTGAGGTGGATGGACCTAGAGTCTGTCAAACAGAGTGAAGTAAGTCAGAAAGAGAAAAACAAATACTGTATGCTAACATATATATATGGAATCTAAAAAAAAAAAAAAAAAAAAGGTTCTGAAGAGCCTAAGTGCAGGACAGGAATAAAGACACAGATGTAGAGAATGGACTTGAGGAAATGGGGAGGGGGAAGGGTAAGCTGGGATGAAGTGAGAGAGTGGCATGGACATATATACACTACCAAATGTAAAACAGATAGCTAGTGGGAAGCAGCCGCATAGCACAGGGATATCAGCTCGGTGCTTTGTGACCACCTAGAGGGGTGGGATAAGGAGGGTGGGAGGGGATATGGGGATATATGTATATGTACAGCTGATTCACTTTGTTATAAAGCAGAAACTAACACACCATTGTAAAGCAATTATACTCCAATAAAGATGTTATATATATACATATAATTGAAGGTGCCAGTGTTCAAATCCAAGCAACCTACATTCAGAACTCATTTTGCATAAGCACTAAATTGTAAGCGTAATCTTTTGCTCATTTCACTACTCAACAGTGACTATTAGTTTAAAACAATAAATAAAACGTGTTATGGGACACTACTCTGACTATACCATCATTTAAAAAGTAAACCAGGGCTTCCCTGGTGGCGCAGTGGTTGAGAGTCCGCCTGCCGATGCAGGGGACACGGGTTCGTGCCCCAGTCCAGGAAGATCCCACATGCCGCAGAGCGGCTGTGCCTGTGAGCCATGGCTGCTGAGCCTGCGCGTCCAGAGCCTGTGCTCCACAACGGAGAGGCCACAGCGGTGAGAGTCCCGCGTACCGCAAAAATAAAAACAAACAAACAAACAAACAAAAAGTAAACCAGCTACTAAACTGAAGCATAAATGTAGAAAAGTTCAAAAATCTTAAGTGTGTAACTTGGGAAAATTTCATAAAGGGAGAATACTTGTAAAAATATCACCCTGATAAAAAATTAGAATATTATCATGCTCTGCATCTCTCCCTGCCCCTAGTCATTACCTGCTCTCTTTAAAGATAACTACCTTTCTGACTCAACATCATAGATTATTTTGGCTTGATGTTGAACTTGATATCCATGGACTTGTACAATATATAATCTTGTAGCTTTGGCTTCGTCCTTTCAGTTTTGTAGTAGAGATTCATCCATACTATTGCAGAAAGCAGTACTCTGTTCATTCTCCTTCTTGTATAGTATACCAGTATGTGAATGTTCCACGATTTATATATCTGTTCTTTTGCTGATGAGCATTCAAGAAGTTTTCAACTTGGGGCTATTATGAATGACGTTGCTATATAAGTTTTCTAATAACATTTTTGTTGCACATATGTACATATTTGTGCTGGTTATATTCCTAGGAGTGGAACACCTGGGTCATAGAGGATGTATATGTTCAAGCTCAGTAAATATTTCAAAGCATTTTCTAAAGTAGTTGCACCAATTTATACCGCCACCTGTATTGTATGAGTTTTCTACCTTTTCACATTGTCACCAACACTTGATATCTTCTGGGTTTCTGAAAAATTTATTATTTTAGCCATTCTTGTTGGCATGTTGTATCATTGATGTTAATGTTGAATTTTTTTCAAATATTTATAGTTATTGGATATTCTTTTTGAGAAGTTGTCCACTGAAGTCATTCGCCAAGTTTCTTTTCTTTAATTGTCTCTTTTCTTTTATTGAAATGCAGTTCTTTATTATGGGTATAAGAAGAATATATGATGCGTGAGTGTGTATGTGTGTCTTACTCTTTGGGTTGTCGTTTTACTTTCTTAACTGTATCTTTTTATGAAATGGTGCTCTTAATGTAAATATTGTACAGTTTACTAGTCCTTACATTTTTACATTTGAGGCAGCTCTTTTCATGTCTTATTTAAGAACTATTAGTCTGCCTTAAGGTCATAAACACTATATTTTATATTTTTTTCAAAAAGTTATATTGTTTCATTATATAGTGCTACATCCATTGGAATTAGTTTTGGGAGTGGTGAAGTAAGAGTTTAATGTTTTAACATGACTATCCAATTGACCAGCACCATTTATTATGAAGTCCATTTTTCCCCCACTGAATGGCAATGGTACCCATAATATAGATCTGGTAATCATATAAGATTGGATCTCCTTCTTCACTCTGTTGTGTTACACTGATCCAATTGTCTTCTTGTGTTAATACCACAGTGAATTAATTACTTCCAGTTTATAGTAAGTATGGCGATTTGGTCATGTGAGGTACAAGGCTTTGTTCTTAGATATTATTTTGGTTATTCTAGGGACTTTTCATTTCTGCATAAGTTTTAGAAACAACTTGTAATACACCTGATGCGTTTTCAGTAGGACTGACTTGAACCTACAGATCCTTTGGGGCAATCTCACAATTTTGAGATTTTCAGTCTAGGAGTGTGGTATGTCTTTCTATTAGTGGGATCTTCTTTAATTCATCTCAGTAATGTTCTGTAGTGTTCTGTGAAAAGTTTTTGCACATTTAGGTTGCATTTGGTCCATATATATTTTTATGCTGTTTTCAATGCTAAATTTTATATTTTATTTTATGCTTTGTTACTTTCATAGAGGAGTAAAATTAATTTTCCTATCAAACTTTGTATTCATTAACTTCTAAATTCTGACAGTTGGTGTATAGATTCTTTTGAGTTTTCTGTATACACAATCATGTCTATGTGAATAAAATATTTCTTCTTTTCTAATTCTTATATCTTTTTATTTTTAATTTTTGTTTGTTCACTTATTAATTCTTTCACTTCTGCCTTATTGCACTGGCTATAACTTGGAGAAAAAATAGTAAAAACATATTGTGGTAGCATCCTTTTCTAGTTAGAAAATTCGAAGCAGAGTGATACTTGTAACATATTACTGTTTAAATATGAAAAATGCTGTTGATTTTTAAATATTCTTTATAGATAAAAATATTGATTCTATTTCTACGTTGCTAAAATTTCTCTTTGTATAAGTGGTTGTAGAATTATATCAGACATTTTTTCTGCATTTACTTGGATGATCATGTAATTTTTATCTTCTGTCTTTTACTGTGATAAATTGCATTGCTTGGTTTTCAAATATCATACCACCCTTGTATTTCTGAAATAAATCCCATTTGGTTATGATACAGTATAATTTTATATGTCATTGGGTTTAGTCTGCTAATATTTTGTTTAAATAATTAAGATTACTTCACCTAAGAAGTTCATAAGAAATATTGGCCTGTGCTTGCCATTTCTTGTAATGTTCTTCCTTTGGTAGCAAACATACATTGATCTTGTGTATCATGGTGAGAAGTGTTACCTGAATTATTGTTCACTGGAAGAGTTTTATAAGTTTGTTGCCATTTTTTTCCCCCAAATGTTTGGATTAATCAATAAAATTATTTAGAGAGTAGTTTTATTTTTTGGAAAATATTTAACTTCTGTAGGATATTTTTATATCCCTAATATAATATATAATTTTTAAAATTTAATAGATCTTTATTTCTTCTCTTAGATTTGGTAAGTTGTGTTTTTTAAAGGAATTTTATCAATTTCATCTAATTTATAATAAACCGTTAAATGTATTGTCAAATTTATTACAAGTTTGCGTAAAATGTCCTTTTATCTTTTCAATATATGCATAATCTCTATTGATGTCTTTTGTTCCTGAAATTGATATTGTAACTGCTCTCTACTATATAAGTATTTTCCATTCCATTGATTTCTGCAATTTCTTTGATTCCCATTTTTTTGTGTTTTGTTTTTGTTTTTCTTTTCCTGGCATCTTGATATGGAAGCTAAAATCACCAATATCCAGTCCATCTTTTTTTTTTTTTTTTTTTGTATAGGCATCCAAACTTTATATTTTCCTCTAAGCTCTAGTTGTATCACATAACTTTTGATATGTCATACTATATCATTAAATTCAATGTATTTTCTAATTTCCTTTCTAAATTCTCCTTTGACCCAGGAGTTGCTTCACATGCCCTTTGTTCTTTTGTTCTCTCCTTTCTTGCCCCCTGTTTGATTAATCAGTTATATATTTTTTTAACATCTTGATTGGAGTATAATTGCATTACAATGGTGTGTTAGTTTCTGCTTTATAACAAAGTGAATCAGCTATACGTATACATATATCCCCATATCTCCTCCCTCCTTCCTCTCATTCCCATCCTTCCTATCCCACCTCTCTAGGTGGTCACAAAGCGCCAAGATGATCACCCTGTGCTCTGCAGCTGCTTCCCACTATCTGTTTTACATTTGGTACTGTATATATGTCCATGCTACTCTCTCACTTCGTCCCAGCTTCCCCTTCCCCCTCCCTGTGTCCTCAAGTCCATTCTCTACGTCTGCATCTTTATTCCTGTCCTGCCCTTAGGTTCTTCAGAACCACTTTTTTTTTTTTTTTTTAGATTCCATATATATGTGTTAGCATACAGTATTTGTTTTTCTCTTTCTGACTTACTCCACTCTGTATGACAGACTCTAGGTCCATCCATCTCACTACAAATAACTCAGTTTCGTTTCTTTTTATGGCTGAGTAATATTCCATTGTATACATGCGCCACATCTTCCTTATCCATTCATCTGTTGATGGACATTTAGGTTGTTTCCATGACCTGGATATTGTAAATAGAGCTGCAGTGAACATTTTGGTACATGACTCATTTTGAATTATGGTTTTCTCAGGGTATATGCCCAGTAGTGGGATTGCTGGATCGTATGGTAGTTCTATTTTTATTTTTTTAAGGAACCTCCATAGTGTTCTCCATAGTGGCTGTATCAATTTACATTCCCACCAACAGTGCAAGAGGGGTTCCCTTTTCTCCACACCCTCTCCAGCATTTATTGTTTGTAGATTTTTTGATGATGGCCATTCTGACCTGTGTGAGGTGATACCTCATTGTAGTTTATAATCGATTATCTTTTAATGAAGCCATTTCCTTTTATTAGCTTTTTAGTTATAGCATTTTACAATTTTTGTATTGGTTTCATTCTGTGCACCTTGACCTATTAGAGTATAATAAATATTAATGCTTCTGTCATTTCCAGTATAATGCTATGGCTTTCTGTCATTGTAATTCCTTAGAAACTTTTCTAGCTTTTTATGTTATTGGTGTCATGCAACTAAACCCTAAACTACATAAAATTACTCTTATAATAATAACTTTTATTATTATATTTGTAATCAATATTCATGTAGATTTCACTGCATATTTATTTGTTCTGTCTCTCTCTACTCTTCCTGCCTTTCCACATGTATACCACTTTTGATGGGAAGCCTCCCCTTACTATTACTTTCAGTTTGTTTTCTGGCAACAAATTCAATGCTTTTATATGTTGAGAAAATTTTTTTTTAGTGTTTGAAAGACAATTTTTCTGTGTATACAATTCTGTTTGCCAGTTGTTTTCCTTCAGCCCTTAAAATATGACATCCCATTGAATTGTAACTTTCGTCTTTTCTCTTTAGAAGTCAGGAGTCAATCTTACTGCTGTATAGATTTCTCTTGCCCCCCTTCCTGGACTGCTTTTAAGATTTCTTCTTTGTCTTTGGCATTGAGCGATATGACTGTGGTATAACAAGGAGTTGTTCTCATGTTTATCCTGATTAGAGTCTCTGAGGTTTTTTGAATGTGTAAGCTAATCTCTTTAATCTGTCTTAGAAAATATCTTGGCCTTTACTTCTTTGACTAAAGTTCTTATCCCATTTTTTTTTATCCTCCGCATATGGGCCTCCAATATGAAAATATACATAAGAACTTTTCACCATGTACCGCAGCTATCTTATACATTTCTGGATTTTTTTGTTTCTACTCACCCCTTTTTTTTCCTCTTTGTGAGCTTTAGTCTGTATATATTCTACTGCTTTTCTTCGAGCTCATTAATTCTCTCTTCACTTAGAACCTCTATGCTGTTTAATTGATTTTGTGATGGTGGTGGTGGTGGTTCTTAATATCAATTACCATTTGTTTTAGTTCTAGAAATTCAATTTGAGTCTTTGTTTTTTCAAGGTTCTAGTTCTTTGATAAATTTCTTCATCCTATCTTTTCCTTTTCTTTAATATATTAAATAATCTTATTTTAAAATTCTTATGAAAAATTCATTATCTGAATCATGCAGCAGTCCATATATGTTTATATCTGTTTTTATCTTGATCCTGTTCTATTAAGCCTCATAACGTTTTGATTTAATGACAGACATTATGTATAAAATGTTGTAGAGGCTTTGAATGGTGTTGTCTTACTACAAGAGGATTTTATTTTCCTCTGGGAAGTAGTTAAGGAGCAAATTAATACAGTCTAAAGAGGGACTTAGCTGACTTAGGCAGAATTTCAGACCTGAAAACAAAGCATGTCCATCAACCATGGTTTGCTCCCATCCCTAGTGTATTTATCTGGGTCCCTCTTCATTGACATGCTAAATGCCAATGATTGTCCCAGTACTCTGAGACCACAGAAGTTCCACTGTGTATTTCAGCTGCTCTTGGCTTGGTGACTTTTGCTCAGTGCAGATGAAGAAAAAGCAAACATCTTTGAGTGAAACCTGGGGCAGAATGAATGATGAAATGTGTCTGTCACCTTCTGTGAGCCTCCCTTCTCTCTTAAATCTTCACCCCTCAAATCTTGGGTGTTGCCAGTGTCATCATTTTTTTTTTTTTTTTTTTTTTTTAAATCTGGTCTCTCATTTTTCCCTAGTAAAAGTGTTGATGTGCCACCAAGTACTCCAGTATAACCAAATAAAAGACATCTATGATATAGATTTAATTGCAAATGTTGTGTAGTTATTGTATTTCATATAATATCTCTTACAAAGAGATATCTCTTACAAATGCAGCAGTGACTGTTGCATTACCTACCAGTTTGTGTTTATATTATTTTCAATACAAAAGTAAATCTGATAGAAATGTAGGTGTTTTTCTTTATAAGAGACTATGATCAGTGAAATATTGTTTGGGGGAAAAAAAGACCTATTAAATTCTAAAAGAGGGCTGAATTGGGGATTTCAGAAAGCTACTGCTAACTTTAGTTAAGCTCTAAAACACTGCCACTCTGTGGTAACTTGGAGACATAACAGCATCCTCTATATTTCTAGAGATAAAGATGCCCTAGCAAGTTACTTCTAAATTCCACTTTGCTGTTATTCAGGAAGCTGAAATTTCCCCATTCAGTGAAACAGCTACTCCATACCTATCCCATGCACCTCTCTCCCAATCCAGGTTTCCAAGTCTGAGGTCCAGCCATTGGATTCTTCTCTTTGAGGGAACTTGAGCCAATGGCAAAGTGCTAAGGTTCCTGAGTCCCATGAGTTCCCATTTAGGCTCTGTCACTTGTGAGTGGAGTGGTCTTAGGCTCATTACTTAGCCTCTTACTTACCCTCTTTCAGTTTTATCATCTAAAAAATAAGAATTTTAGCAGGAATATTCACTTTGTGAAAATTCATTGAGCTGTATGCTTTTTCTGTGTCTCTGCTATATATTACTAGAATTAATTTTTAAAAGATGTTACTATATCTAAATGCATATTTTAAAGAATTGGTCTGAACGTTTAAATGTATGATGCCCCCATTACAATGATGCCTACACTGACCTTTCTATTCGAAAGTCTAATCTTCCCTCCCCATCTCCATCCATACATATTCACATATCCATCTCCTTTACTCTGTTCTGATTTCTGTTTTTTTCCTACAGCACTTTGATCTTATAAAATGTTGTGCAATTTGCATGTTGCATATTTTCTCACTTCGCTTTGTGGAATGTAGCTTCCCAAAGGCAGGGGTGTTTATTTGGTTGGTCTACAAGTGCCTAGAACAGTGTCTTGCACATAACAGGTGCTCAAAATTATTTGTTGAATGCATGAACAGGAAGTAAGCATAGTTATTGTCACATAGTAATAGTTCACATTTAAAGAACTTTTTTATGATCAGGATTTCTGCTTGAGACTTTTGTTCCAAATCTTTAATGCAGCTTGTGGATGAGAAAGGTGCTGATAAGTAGGTGTCATCTCTTCAGATATTGCTTGGAAGGCACAGTTAAAATTACTGAGTTGTACACTTTAAAAGGGTAAGTTTTATGGTTTGTAAATTATATCTCAGTAAATCTCTTTTTTTTTTAAGTAGATGGTTAGCTCTTCAGAGGGAAAAATAAGTTTAGCTCCTGGTTCTGACACTAACTCACTTTTTGATCTTATATAGGATGTTTCTCCCTAGTTCTTAGCCTTTCATATACAAATTGAGTGTGTCCGTTAAGCTGAAATTCTAAAATCCCCTCCAGTTCTCATACCCCACCTTTTTAAAAAATAGACTTCTGCAGAGACAGAGAGAAAAGAAGGTGAGATGGTCTTGTGCCATCACATTGCTCTGCAACAAGGAGTACACTCATTAGAAAGCATTGGGTTTAGAGCCTGAGCTCCTCCTTTTCGTATATTTAAATGTCCTATAGACACCCAACTATATGTGTTTCCACACGTGCATACACATATCTAATTATCTAATTTTGTTGGATGGGAAACGAGACAATGAATATCACTTCTTGGTGTCCAAAAGACTCTCACAGAAACTGTTTTTCCAGCCCAGAAATGTAGATCATAGATTCCCAAAGGCACTGATTCCTCTGCCTGCATACCAGAGTGTACCTTAGGGGCTATCTGATATCTCAATGCTTAATGAAATTAGCTCAGTTTAATTTGAGTGAGTTAGAAAACTCTGTTGTCACAATGAGAGAATGTTCCTATTACCTAATTAACAGGACTTATTAGGAGAGTGGTGACTGCTGAAGTCTGTTGAATACCCGGCCATATGGGCATATGAAGCATGGATCAAACAGGTCTCTTTGTAATTAGGTTAATAGTTACTCTTTCTGTTTTCGCTCATCTTCATCTAAGCCCAATGCAAAACACATTTCCTGGATTTTTAGCAGAGTGTCAAGTAATAAACACTGTAGATGGATTTCAGGTATCAAGGCCACCAGTTACTGGACACATGTCTGCTGCCCAGTGACACCCCTTTTGCCACTTCCCTGAATGCCCTTCTGTATGCCTCAT
Organism: Tursiops truncatus; assembly: GCF_011762595.2. NCBI lineage: Eukaryota > Metazoa > Chordata > Mammalia > Artiodactyla > Delphinidae > Tursiops > Tursiops truncatus. The sequence goes on from NC_047052.1 coordinate 23,380,042, forward strand.
CTGAGAGACCTCAGGTCATCTGCTCTATGGCTGTGGCCTTTTCTTTGCCATATGGCTATGCTGCACCCACCTCCTCCTGGTAATATGCCCCTTTGATATACCTTCAGTGCAAAAACCTTTGCTAAATAGGAAAGTACAGCATGTATAATTTCCTCATTAAATCAATAGACAAGGTCATTCTGTATTAAATGGAATAAGAAGTGCCTTCCCACATGTTACATAGATGTGCTTGCATTTCAAAACCATCCAAAAGTCACTTCCTTAGCCTTTCTGACCAAAGGAGTAAATGGATGAATTTTAAATTTTACTCTCATATATATTAAGGACTCTAGATTCATTCAGGATCCCTTAATCTGAGGACAAAGTGGTATCAAAAGAGGCACAGACGCTTAATTTTGAGCACAAAGAGATAACCCTTCCTAATTCCAAGTCTCACAGTGCTAATTACAAATAGAAAGCATTTAATAAACACAATTATGTTTTTACCTCTTGCTAGGTAGTGTTCAAAGTGGTAGAGACTTCCCTGGTGGTCCAGTGGTTAAGTGCTCCCAATGCAGGGGTCGTGGGTTCGATCCCTGATCAGGGAACTAATATCCCACATGCTGTGTGATGTAGCCAAAAAAGAAAAAAACAAAAAACAAAGTGTTATGCACTTTGGGGGGACAATACGCTCCTTTTTCTATTTTAAAAGTGAGAAAACTGAGTCTTAGGGCAAGCAGGGAATTGATCTCAAGTCAGACTCACTATTTAGGCCTCTCAGCATCTTGCAATCTACCATTTAACTTTGTTCCTGGCATGCAGTAGAGATTCAGGGAATTTTTTTTTTTCCAATGAATGTCTGTGTAACACTTTTACATAGGTTAATCATTTATTCAGAGTGTTGACTTAAATATCAGATGGAGTCTAAGGAAGGGAAACCCTAAGAGCTGAAAGGAAGATGAGCTTATAATGTAAGTTTGTAATTAGAAAACAAATCTCCCTGCCCAACGAGTATATGAATGAGCTGTCAGAAAACTGAAAGGAGGCACAGAAAACAAGTATCACACAGTCCCTTGGAGCTATTGCTACATACAGTGAAGAGAGAGCGGGAGAGAAAAAAATAGAGAGGGATTGACTGATTCGTAGCTGTTTAATTCAGATCCAAATTCACTCTCTCCGGAAGTATCCAAAAATGGGGGAAAGGAAGGAAAGAAGTTCTGACTTTACTTGCAATATATAAAATACATTTTCACATCTCCAGAAAATAGGATCCAAAAGAAGATAAAATAAAGTTGCTATTTTCAATTTGAAAATCACGACGTTAAATGCCAAATCTATATGTATGAGTCTGTCTTGATCTAGGGAATCCTCTCTCACACCTTCCTCCATCCTGATGCCCAACTGGGGCCAACAGACATCCTGAAGCTGCCTTAATACTGAAGCTGCTTAAGTTTGAGCAGCTGTCGTGAGACTGTTTTTATGATTACTTCAATATTAGCCATCAGTCCTATCTTGAATCAAGCTATGTAACTCAAGTCTTCTTTTTCATTTGTTGTCAGCACGTATTCCACTTATAGGAGGCGTTTGCTGTAAGATATTTAGGACCACACTTTAAGTCATTAAGTGTCATGTAGTTGGAGAATAGCATCACTTAGCATGCTTCTCGAGAAGAGGAAATCTACACTTGAAAATTAAATCGCCTGACTTATCTATTAGTACTTTTGTCTTTTTTAAAAAAAATATGTATAAGAATATTGGAAATGAAAGTTGAGAAATCAGGATGGATCCTGCAGGGCAAATGTTACTGCCTTTTACAACCAGGATTGCCATGTGTGCACTTCACTAACCTAGGGGTCATTGTTCCCTTTGTAATCCATAGCATTTTATATTTATTACAACTGTCTTGCAACAGATGATTGTAAATAATCTTGGGGAAGAGTCTTTCTTTGTTTGTTTTCTACAAATTTTCATAAAGGAGAAGGTTCGATTACCACCAGAATTATTCTAAGCCATAATTATTCTGCTGAACTGGTGCTCCTGGATTATTCTTTTGCAGTCCCACATCTTTCCTCTTACAGAATTTTTCACACTTTGCTCTAAATATTTGTTTAAGGATGTATCTCTTGGGGATCTGCTTAACATCAAAAACTACATGAGATTCATCTTTGAATCTCCAGTGCCTGCCTCTGATGGATATTGATAAATGTTGAATGACTGGATAGGTGGTAACAAAACAACTCACCTTGAAATTTACTTGAAATAAGTAGAGTATCACCTTAACAATTGCTTTAGAAAAATGTAGAGTATCACCTTAACAGTTGCTTTAGGAAAAGAAATGAGTTATAAGAAAATATAAATAAAATAACAAAGTAAGCCTTTATTTGTTCATAACCTCTAACTCAGCAAAACTCCTAGCCTCTGATTGGACAGTAATCAAGTACTTCTCTCCTCAAAATTCTGTCATTTAAGAATATGCTGGCTTCTTGCACACCAATTTGATATGACCCGTACCCTTCAAAATATAGGAAGGAAGGGCAATGCTATTTTATGTATTTTACATTATTTATACTTATTTTGGGAACAGGTAAATGTAGATGTTTCAAAATATGAAAAGTACAAAAAGATAGACTCTAAAAGTCACCTATCCACTTTTGTCTCCCGCCACTCAATACTTGTTCCATAGAAAGCAGTGTTACCAATTGAGAGATTGGGATTGACATATACAAACTAATATGTATAAAATAGATAACTAAGAAGAACCTGCTGTATAAGAAAATAAATAAAACAAAATTCAAACAAAAAAAGAAAGCAATGTTACCAATGTATTTTGCACATTTATATAGGCAGTCAGTGCAAATAAAAGCAACAGTATACATACATATATTTACACAACTTGTCATTTTCTATTGCTGCTGTAACAAATAACAACAAAGTTAATACAACACATCTTTATTACCTTATGGTTCTATAGGTCAAATGTCTGACTAGGGGCTGCATTCTTCTCCAGAGGATCTTATCACATCTGAAAGTTCATTTTGCTGTATAAGGTAATATATGCTTAGGTTTCAAGGAGAATTAGACTGTGGATAACTTTGGAAGCTATTATTCTGCTTACCACAGTGTTTCATACCCATTTCAGATCCAGGCACATGCACACACACACAGTTTTATTTTTGTAATGAAACGGCACACTATAACGTTCTTCACTTTGCTTTTTTCCCATGGTATTGGATATTTTCCCATCTCATTACATAAAGAAATTTCTCATTCTTTTTCATAGCTGCATAGGTTTTTGTTGTTTATTTTTTTATATTTTTTTAACATCTTTATTGGAGTATAATTGCTTTACAGTGGTGTGTTTCTGCTTTATAATAAAGTGAATCAGCTGCACGTATATATATATATCCCCATGTCCCCTCCCTCTTTCGTCTCCCTCCAACCCTCCTTATCCCACCTCTCTAGGTGGTCACAAAGCACCGAGCTGATTTCCCTGTGCTATGTGGCTGATTCCCACTAGCTAGCTATTTTACATTTGGTAGTGTATATATGTCCATTACACTCTCTCACTTTGTCCCAGCTTACCGTTCCCCCTCCCCGTGTCTTCAAGTCCATTCTCTAGTAGGTCTGCGTCTTTATTCCCGTCCTGCCCCTAGGTTCTTCATGACCTTCTTTTTTTTTTTTTAAGATTTCATATATATGTGTTAGCATACGGTATTTGTTTTTCTTCTTCTGACTTACTTCACTCTGTATGACAGACTCTAGGTCCATCCACCTCAATACAAATAACTCAATTTCGTTTCTTTTTATGGCTGAGTAATGTTCCATTGTATATATGTGCCACATCTTCTTTATCCATTCATCTGTCGATGGACACTTAGGTTGCTTCCATTTTTCTGGCTATTGTAAATAGTGCTGCAATGAACATTGTGGTACGTGACTCTCTTTGAATTATGGTTTTCTCAGGGTATATGCCCAGTAGTGGGATTACTGGGGTGTATGGTAGTTCTATTTTTAGTTTCTAAGGGACATCCATACTGTTCTCCATAGTGGCTGTATCAATTTACATTCCCACCAACAGTGCAAGAGGGTTCCCTTTTCTCCACACCCTTTCCAGCATTTATTGTTTGTAGATTTTTTGATGATGGCCATTCTGACTGGTGTGAGATGATATCTCATTGTAGTTTTGATTTGCATTTCTCTAATTATTAATGATGTTGAGCATTCTTTCATGTGTTTGTTGGCAACCTGTATATCTTCTTTGAAGAAATGTCTGTTTAGGTCTTCTGCCCATTTTTGGATTGGGTTGTTTGGTTTTTTGATATTGAGCTGCATGAGCTGCTTGTAAATTTTGGAGATTAATCCTTTGTCAGTTGCTTCATTTTCAAATATTTTCTCCCATTCTGAGGGTCGTCTTTTCATATTGTTTATGGTTTCCTTTGCTGTGCAAAAGCTTTTAAGTTTCATTAAGTCCCATTTGTTTGTTTTTATTTCCATTTCTCTAGGAGGTGGATCAAAAAGGATCTTGCTGTTCTTTATGTCAAAGAGTGTTTGCCTGTTTTCCTCTAAGAGTTTTATAGTGTCTGGCCTTACATTTAGGTCTTTAATCCATTTTGAGTTTATTTTTGTGTATGGTGTGAGGGAGTATTCTAATTTCATTCTTTTACATGTAGCTCTCCAGTTTTCCCAGTGCCACTTAATGAAAAAGCTGTCTTTTCTCCATTGTATATTCTTGCCTACTTTATCAAAGATAATGTGACCATATGTGCATGGGTTTATCTCTGGGCTTTCTATCCTGTTCCATTGATCTATATTTCTGTTTTTGTGCCAATACCATACTGTCTTGATTAATGCAGCTTTGTAGTACAGTCTGAAGTCAGGGAGCCTGATTCTTCCAGCTCCGTTTTTCTTTCTCAAGATTGCTTTGGGTATTCGGGGTCTTTTGTGTTTCCATACAAATTGTGAAATTTTTTGTTCCAGTTCTGTGAAAAATGCCAGTGGTAGTTTGATAGGGATTACATTGAATCTGTAGATTGCTTTGGGATGTATAGTCATTTTCACAATGTTGATTCTTCCAATCCAAGAACATGGTATATCTCTCCATCTGTTTGTACCATCTTTAATTTCTTTCATCAGTGTCTTATAGTTTTCTGCATACAGGTCTTTTGTCTCCTTAGGAAGGTTTTTTTCCTAGGTATTTTTTTCTTTTAGTTGCAGTTGTAAATGGGATTGTTTCCTTAATTTCACTTTCAGATTTTTCATCATTAGTGTATAGGAATGCAAGAGATTTCTGTTCATTCATTTTGTATCCTGCTACTTTATTTACCAAATTCATTGATTATCTCTAGTAGTCTTCTGGTAGCATGTTTAGGATTCTCTATGTATAGTACCATGTCATCTGCAAACAGTGACAGCTTTACTTCTTCTTATCCGATTTGGATTTCTTTTATTTCTTTTTCTTCTCTGATTGCTGTGGCTAAAACTTCCAAAACAATGTTGAATGATAGTGGTGAGAGTGGGCAACCTTCTGTTGTTCCTGATCTTAGTGGAAATGGTTTCAATTTTTCACCATTGAGGACGATGTTGGTTGTGGGTTTGTCATGTATGGCCTTTATTATGTTGAGGTAAGTTCCCTCTATGCCTACTTTCTGCAGGGTTTTTATCATAAATGGGTGTTGAATTTTGTCAAAAGCTTTTTCTGCATCTATTGAGATAATCATATGGTTTTTCTCCTTCAATTTGTTAATATGGTGTATCACATTGATTGATTTGCGTATATTGAAGAATCCTTGCATTCCTGGTATAAACCCCACTTGATCATGGTTTATGATCCTTTTAATGTGCTGTTGGATTCTGTTTGCTAGTATTGTGTTGAGGATTTTCGCATCTATATTCATCCGTGATATTGGCATGTAGTTTTCTTTCTTTGTGGCATCTTTGTCTGGTATTGGTATCAGGGTGATGGTGGCCCTGTAGAATGAGTTTGGGAGTGTTCCTCCCTCTGCTATATTTTGGAAAAGTTTGAGAAGGATAGGTGTTAGCTCTTCTCTAAGTGTTTGATAGAATTCCCCTGGGAAGCCATCTGGTCCTGGGCCTTTGTTTGTTGGAAGATTTTTAAAAACACTTTCAATTACAGTGCTTGTGATTGGGCTGTTTATATTTCCTATTTCTTCCTGGTTCAGTCTCAGAAGTTTGTGCTTTTCTAAGAATTTGTCCATTTCTTCCAGGTTGTCCATTTTTTTGGCATATAGTTGCTTATAGTAATCTCTCATGATCCTTTGTTTTTCTGCAGTGTCAGTTGTTACTTCTCCTTTTTCATTTCTAATTCTGCTGACTTGAGTCTTTCCCTTTTTTTCTTGATGAGTCTGGCTAATGGTTTATCAATTTTGTTTACCTTCTCAAAGGACCAGCTTTTAGTTTTATTCATCTTTGCTGTCATTTCCTTTTCATTTACTTTTGATCTGATCTTTATGATTTCTTTCCTTCTGCTAACTTTGGGGGCTTTTTTGTTCTTCTTTCTCTAATTGCTTTAGGTGTAAGGTTAGGTTGTTTATTTGAGATGTTTCTTGTTTCTTGAAGTAGGATTGTATTGCTATAAACTTCTCTCTTAGAACTGCTTTTGATGCATCCCATAGGTTTTGAGTAGTTGTGTTTTCATTGTCATTTGTTTCTAGGTATTTTTTGATTTCCTCTTTGTTATCTTCAGGGATCTCTTGGTTTTTAAGTAGTGTATTGTTTAGCCTCCATGTGTTTGTATTTTTGACAGATTTTTTTCCTGTAATTGATATCTAGTCTCATAGCATTGTGGTTGGAAAAGATATTTGATATGATTTCAATTTTCTTAAATTTACCAAGGCTTGATTTGTGACCCAAGATATGATCTATCCTGGAGAATGTTCCATGAGCACTTGAGAAGAAAACGTATTCTGTTGTTTTTGGATGGAATGTCTTATAAATACCAATTAAGTCCATCTTGTTTAATGTATCATTTAAAGCTTGTGTTTCCGTGTTTATTTTCATTTTGGATGATCTGTCCGTTGGTGAAAGTGGGGTGTTAAGTCCCCTACTATTTTTGTGTTACTGTCGATTTCCCCTTTTATGGCTGTTAGCATTTGCCTTATGTATTGAGGTGCTCCTATGTTGGGTGCATAAATATTTAGAATTGTTATATCTTCTTCTTGGATCGATCCCTTGATCATTATGTAGTGTCCTTCTTTGTCTCTTGTAACAGTCTTTGTTTTAAAATCTATTTCATCTGATATGAGAATTGCTACTCCAGCTTTCTTTTGGTTTCCATTTACATGGAATATCTTTTTCCATCCCCTCACTTTCAGTCTGTATGTGTCCCTAGGTCTGAAGTGGGTCTCTTCTAGACAGCATATATACGTGTCTTGTTTTTGTATCCATTCAGCCAGTCTGTGTCTTTTGGGTGGAGCATTTAATCCATTTACATTTAAGGTAATTATCAAAATGTATGTTCCTATTACCATTTTCTTAATTGTTTTCGGCTTATTTTTGTGGGTCTTTCCTTCTCTTATGTTTCCTGCCTAGAGAAGTTTCTTTAGCATTTGTTGTAAAGCTGGTTTGGTGGCGCTGAATTCTTTTAGCTTTTGCTTGTCTGTAAAGGATTTCTCCATCAAATCTGAATTTGATTCTTGCTGGGTAGAATAATCTTGGTTGTAGGTTTTTCCCTTTTATCACTGTAAATATGTCCTGCCACGCCCTGGTGGCTTACAGAGCTTCTGCTGAAAGATCAGCTGTTAACCTTATGGGGATTCCCTTGTATGTTATTTGTTGTTTTTCCCTTCCTGCTATTAATATTTTTTCTTTGTATTTAATTTTTGATAGTTTGATTAATATGTGTCTTGGCGTGTTTCTCCTTGGATGTATCCTGTACGGGACTCTGTGCGCTTCAATGACTTGATTAACTATTTCTTTTCCCATGTTAGGGAAGTTTTCAATTATAATCTCTTCAAATATTTTCTCAGTCCCTTTCTTTTTCTCTTCTTTTTCTGGGACCCCTGTCATTTGAATGTTGGTGCATTTAATGTTGTCCCAGAGGTCTCTGAGACTGTCCTCAGTTCTTTTTATATTCTGCTCTGCAGTAGTTATTTCCACTGTTTTATCTTCCAGGTCACTTGTCCATTTTTCTACCTCAGTTATTCTGCTATTGATTCCCTCTAGAGAATTTTAAATTTCATTTATTGTGTTGTTCATCATTGTATGTTTGCTCTTTAGTTCTTCTATGTCCTTGTTAAACATTTCTTGTATTTTCTCCATTCTGTTTCCAAGATTTTGTATCATCTTTACTATCATTAATCTGAAATCTTTGTCAGGTAGACTGCCTATTTCCTCTTCATTTGTTAGGTCTGGTGAGTTTTTATTTTGCTCCTTCATCTGCTGTGTGTTCGTCTGTCTTCTCATTTTGCTTAACTTACTGTGTTTGGGGTCTCCTTTTTGCAAGCTGCAGGTTCATAGTTCCCGTTGTTCTTGGTGTCTGTCCCCAGTGGCTAAGGTTGGTTCAGTGGGTTGTGGAGGGGACTAGTGCCTGTGTTCTGCTGGATGAAGCTGGATCTTGTTTTTCTGGTTGGCAGGTCCATATCAGGTCTTGTGTTTTGGGGTGTCTGTGACCTTATTTTGATTTTAGGCAGCCTCTCTGCTAATGGGTGTGGTTGTGTTCCTGGTTTGCTAGTTGTTTGGCATAGGGTTTGCAGCACTGTAGCTTGCTGGTCGGTGAGCGGAGCTGGGTCTTGGTGTTGAGATGGAGATCTCTGGGAGATTTTCACCATTTGACATTACATGGAGCTGGGAGGTCTCTGGTGGACCAATGTCCTGAACTTGGCTCTCCCACCTCAGAGGCACAGCCGTGGCACTTGACCAGAGCACCAAGACCCTATCATCCACACAGCTCAGAATAAAAGGGAGAAAGAAAGAGGGAGAGAGGGAGAGAGGGAGGGAGGAAGGAAAGGAGGAAGGAAGGGAGGAAGGAAGGAAAAGAAAATATTATTAAAATAAAAAATAATTATTAAAAATAAAAAAAATTTTGGGGCTTCCCTGGTGGTGCAGTTGTTGAGAGTCCACCTGCCGATGCAGGGGACACGGGTTCGTGCCCCAGTCCAGGAAGATCCCACATGCCACAGAGCGGCTGGGCCCGTGAGCCATGGCCACTGAGCCTGTGCGTCTGGAGCCTGTGCTCTACAACGGGAGAGGCCACAACAGTGAGAGGCCCATATACCACAAAAAATATATATATATAAATAAATAATTTTAAAAATTTTAAGTAATTAAAAAGAGAAAGAAAGAAAGAAGAGAGCAAGCAAACCAAAAAACAAATCCACCAATGATAACACGTGCTAAAAACTATACTAAAAAAAAAAAAAAAAAGACCCCTAGGACAAATGGTAAAAGCAAAGCTATACAGACAAAATCACACACGGAAGCATACACATACACACTCACAAAAAGAGAAAAAGGGAAAAATATATATATTTCATTGCTCCCAAAGTCCACCACCTCAATTTGGGATGATTTGTTGTCTATTCTGGTATTCCACAGATGCAGGGTACATCAAGTTGACTGTGGAGATTTAATCCGCTGCTTCTGAGGCTGTTAGGAGAGATTTCCCTTTCTCTTCTTTGTTCTCATAGCTCCCGGGGCTCAGCTTTGGATTTGGCCCCGCCTCTGCGTGTAGGTCGCCGGAGGGCGTCTGTTCCTTCTGGGAGGTCTGAGGTCTTCTGCCAGCGTTCAGTAGGTGTTCTGTAGGGGTTGTTCCACGTGTAGATGCATTTCTGATGTATTTGTGGAGAGGAAGGTTATCTCCACATCTTACTCTTTGGCCATCTTGAAGCTCCTCCCCTGTTTGTTTTATTGAAGGAATACATCATAGTTTATTTAACTAGTCACATATTGAAACTTTTTTATTTGAAAGCTCATATTTCTTTACAGAGGTCTTTCTAGCTAGTCACATTTGAGCAATGAATGTGCTGCTTACTACCATTTCAGTTATTAGAAATGTCATCTTGATAAATGCTTAAATGATTTTATTAGTTATCAATATCTTTTCTTAAACTTATATTGCCCTGTGATTTAGCTCCTTGAAAGGATACCACCCATCTTTTCCTACTTCTTTCAGATCTTTACTGTTTTTCATTATTAGTTCCCTTCAGCGCACAAATAATCTTCTTGGGTTTGAGGAAGTGTGGTGGACATACCATTATCGTCCTTTTTCCTTTCTCTTTGTGTCATTCCAGTCGCACTGGCCCCATTACACCCACAGGGTCATTTACTTTATCATTTTCCTCCTTCCTTACAGGCTGTCATGGAAACCTGGTTTATTCAGTATCACTTTCTTCCTAAAATAGCGGGCACTGCTTAGCTATATAATTTTCATTCTGTCTAGTGTGTTGGGATCAAGGCTACTGATCAGTACCCACCATTAATATGATTGATTTCCTATGAATTAACTTTATATGATTTTTCTTTGTTAAAACATTAAACTGTATTTGAGCACAAAGCAAATTCATCCTATTATTGTATAAGAGAGCTTGGACATTATTTGCTAAGTTCAGTTGCCTAATAAAATATTATCATCTGGAATTTTCAGACATTTCCAAAAATATTATTTTTAAAAGCTCCTTGATCTTTGCTAGATTTAACCTTTGATTATTATTTATGAGACTTATCTTTCTACTGCTGCTTTTTCTCCTCTGTTATTTGTTCTTTTCATAAGAGTATTTAAAAAGAAGTTATAAGTTGTTTGGTTTTTTGGGGGTTTTTTTTGTGTGTGTGTGGTACGTGGGCCTCTCACTACTGTGGCCTCTCCCGTTGCGGAGCACAGGCTCCGGATGCGCAGGCTCAGCGGCCATGGCTCACGGGCCCAGCCGTTCTGTGGCATGTGGGATCCTCCCGGACCGGGGAACGAACCCATGCCCCCCGCATCGGCAGGCGGACCCCCAGCCACTGCGCCACCAGGGAAGCCCTGTTTGGTTTTTTTTAGATGATACAATAAAAATTACACCTTCTCAGAGCAAAAACTGTAAGAGGAGCAGTAGAGAGAGAGACAGAGACAGAGAAATGGAGAGAAAAGAGACCCGCTGACAAATTTCAGAAGAAAAGAGCGTATTTAGTTATTTCAAAAGTCCTTCTTAAATCACCTGTTTGATAAGGGTAGGGTAAAGGGATACCAAAAAATGTTTCTATTCATTTTCATACATGATTATACACTTATGTCCAAATCATATCCAAAGTCCATTTTCTTTTATTTGAAATTACATTTTAGAAGCATGTTGTATATTAAGCAAATACTATGAATTTAAAAAGACACACGTTTGCTCTGAAAAAGAAAAATAACATTCAATTCCAACATTAGCTTCTCCTTAGGACACTGAGGTACAATTGGAATAAAGGAATTTGTTTAAAACCCAACAACTGAACAAATAGCCAGAGTACCTCTTTGCCATTGATAAAGGGCTCATATTGTTTTCTTTTAGCTCTGTTTGTTTTTGAACTGCATGAGGTCTGAATAGACGCAGTCTTCAAATCCAGTACACATATTTCTATAAACATTGCTTCAGGTTGATCATATTTTGTTACCAGCAGGAAGAAATCTTCCATTCCCATGTGCAATAAAATTGTACCACAGGGGTTGGCAGAATACATTTAAGGAAGCTAGTGTCAGTTAAAACCAAAAGCTGTGATGTCTGCATCACCAGATAGCTGGATGGGGATTTATATAATACACAGGAAAATGCAGGATCTATGCTTAGATGATATCCCTATTTACAATTCTGTGTCCATGTCACCTCGCACCTGCATATAGACCTGCACCACAACGTTGAAATAATCAGCCCAGCTTGCAAATATTTTTGGAGTCTGGTTCAACTAAGTATGAAACAGCCCAAATTAAGGTGATGGACTGTGGGTTGTGTGCATTTGCTTCCTTCAGCATTTGAAAGCCGTTTTTCTGCTAAAATCTGACTACTCAGAATTCAAGCCCTATGCAACTAAGAAACTCCAAAAGAGGTAATGAACCACAAATTATTGCCGTTAGATATTTAATACTCAATCAGTATGTGCTCTCTCAAGCATATCCCACCGGCATTGCATTCATTCTGATAGTGTGGTACTGCTTCAATTACTTTGCTCATTTACAATAAAAGATTAATGAAAAGAAGTATATTTTAGTTCACGGGGATTAACTGCATCCCTTACTTTCCCTGCACTAGAAATATTCAACCCATAATACTGATGGCTTTTGCATCAACAAGTACATGGAAAATTAATAGACTTTCTTAGGCTGGGAATCGCAGAGGGTATTCTGATTGAAATATCCAGGGAAAACAAGATTGAAAGTTGGCTTTGGGCTGGAAATGAATTAATTTATCTGCTTCTTTAAATTTACTCATATGACATTTCGAATTAGCCAGTATAAAAACGTGTGTACTGTAAGTATTTTATATCTGCACATTTTCTGTCAAGTATTTGCAAAGCCAATTCCCCTTTGAGATCTAATTCTACCAAATAGAGCCAGGTATGTCTATGCTTGGTAGATGTTCCAACATTTGGAGAGATGTTGACTGTTAACATTTCACAGGTTTTTTTTTTTTTCTTCAGAGAAAATAGATGCCAAGTGTACTGGTACATTTATTTTGAGTCCTTTTTTAAAAAACAAAACAAAACAAACATAAAGTTATTTACCGCTGGGAAATCTAGGTTTAAAATTTCAAAGTGACTTCCTGGTAAATAATTCTTAAGTTTCCACAAACTTTGTAAGTGTGATATTATATTTTCCAGTGCACTGAATATAACAAACAAACATCTCTATGTGATGCATAGCTGCAGAAAAAAAAAAACTGTCAAGCCGTATCTATTTTATACTATGCTGATTGTTTTCAGACCTTGTTTTGCATAATCCTTACACCAATTTATTTATATTATTGGCTTCATTTCTCAGGAAGAATCTGAGGCTAAAAGAGGTAAAGTGACTTGTCTGTAGTCACACAATTAGCAAATAGCTAAACCTGGAATCAGGCCATTGTCTTTCTGTCTCCAAATTGCATTATATGTTGTACCAAACCAGATTAAAAGTAAGGAAACCTCTGTAGCCAGGAGTCAACTCTTCTCTAAGCCTACTTTTGTTTGTCTGTCCAGTGGTGACCGTAACATTTACCTGACACAAAATGTTTTGATGATGGAATACGACAACCAATACGAATGAAAACTAGGAAGGCAGCACTACTCTATGTGCAGATGGAAATAAAATATGGATGGATTGGGATTTAACTGTGCAAACGTGATCCTCCAATTCTGGTGAAATTAGTCCCCTTGGTATTGCCAGATGGAATGTGTCTGATATGCTTTACCTAGTCTGAATAGACAATTTAAGGGCTCCTGTCTTCTCCTTTGCAGTATGGTTTATTAATCCTTTTCTCAATCAGAACTATTCAGGAAACTTTCAGTTGCAGAAATACCTGGTCTGTGTCTTTTGCAGATTGTTATCCTGTTGTTAGGAGAAAGATGTGTTCCTTTCTATATACCCTTAAGTTGCTTAAGAGAGAGGAGTCAGCCAAATTTCTGTTCCCATGTCTCATGTACTTTCTAGGAGCCTTATTCCCAAGCTTAGTGATGTCAGTCCCTGAAAACTATAAGCTGTTTAGTAGACATTCCAATTTTTCAGTGGTTTCTAAGGAAGAAACCAGCTGATCAGAGACAGATCCACTACTTCTGAAAATATATATCCACCGTAAATATCAAAGATGAGCAAGGCTGAATCAACTTAGAACAGAATCCAACCTCTTTGTCATAAAGGAAATACTGCTTTTGTAGCACCAATCAACCCATTTTTGTGATTTATTTCACTAAATTTATTGTATTTCTTGGCAGCAGTTATACTGTGTCAGAAAAGAACAGAGCTCATCATTGTATTTTGATGAAGTAGCATATTTTGTAGCAATTTGAAACAGGATTTATTTTTCGATTTCCTAGTGAGCTCATTGGGAAAGATACATTTCATTTTAAGAAGGCAGTCTAAGTAAAATACCTAGGAATAAACCTTCCGAAGGAGACAAAAGACCTGTATGCAGAAAACTATAAGACACTGATGAAAGAAATTAAAGATGATACAAACAGGTGGAGAGATATATCATGTTCTTGGATTGGAAGAATCAACATTGTGAAAATGACTATACTACCCAAAGCAATCTGCAGATTTCATGCAATCCCTATCAAACTACCAATGGCATTTTTCACAGAACTAGAACAAAAATTTCACGATTTGTATGGAAACACAAAAGACCCCAAATAGCCAAAGCAGTCTTGAGAAACAAAAACGGAGCTGGAGGAATCAGGTTCCCTGACTTCAAACGATATTACAAAGCTACAGTAATCAAGAGAGTATGGTACTGGCACAAAAACAGAAATATAAATCAATGGAACAGGATAGAAAGCCCAGAGATAAACGCACACACATGTGGTCACCTTATCTTTGATAAAGTAGACAAGAATATACAATGGAGAAAAGACAGCCTCTTCAATAAGTGGTGCTGGGAAAACTGGAGAGCTACATGTAAAAGAATGAAATTAGAACACTCCCTCACACCATACACAAAAATAAACTCAAAATGGATTAAAGACCTAAATGTAAGGCCAGACACTATCAAACTCTTAGAGGAAAACATAGGCAGAACACTCTGTGACATAAATCACAGCAAGATCCTTTCTGACCCACCTCCTAGAGTAATGGAAATAAAAACAAAAATAAGCAAATGGGACCTAATGAAACTTAAAAGCTTTTGCACAGCAAAGGAAACCATAAACAAGACGAAAAGACAACCCTCAGAATGGGAGAAAATATTTGCCAAAAAAGCAGCTAACAAAGGATTAATCTCCAAAATTTATAAGCAGCTCATGCGGCTCAATATCAAAAAAACGAACAACCCAATCCAAAAATAGGCAGAAGACCTAAGCAGACATATCTCCAAAGAAGATATACAGATTGTCAACAAACACATGAAAGGATGCTCAACGTCATTAATAATTAGAGAAATGCAAATCAAAACTACAGTGAGGTACCACCTCACACCAGTCAGAATGGCCATCATCAAAAAATCTACAAACAGTGAATGCTTGAGAGGGTGTGGAGAAAAGGGAACCTCTTGCACTGTTGCTGGGAATGTAAATTAATACAGCCACTATGGAGAACAGTATGGATGTCCCTTAAAAAACTAAAAGTAGAGCTACCATATGACCCAGCAATCCCACTACTGGGCATATACCCAGAGAAAACCATAATTCAAAAAGACACATGCACCCCAATGTTCATTGCAGCACTGTTTACAATAGCCACGCCATGGAAGAAACCTAAATGCCCATTGACAGATGAATGTATAAAGAAGATGTGGTACATATATATAGTGGAATATTACTCAGCCATAAAAAGAAATGAAATTGAGTTATTTGTAGTGAGGTCGATGGATCTAGAGTCTGTCTTACAGAGTGAAGTAAGTCAGAAAGAGTAAAACAAATACCATATGCTAACACATATATATGGAATCTAAAAAAAAAAAAAATGGTTCTGAAGAACCTAGGAGCAGAACAGGAATAAAGATGCAGACATAGAGAATGGATTTGAGGACACAGGGAGTGGGAAGGGTAAGCTGGGACAAAGTGAGAGAGTAGCACTGACATATATACACTACCAAATGTAAAATAGACAGCTAGTGGGAAGCAGCCACATAGCACAGGGAGATGAGCTCCATGTTTTGTGACCGCCTAGAGGGGCGGGATAAGGAGGGTGGGAGGGAGATGAAAGAGGGAGGGGATATGAGGATATATGTATATATATAGCTGATTCACTTTGTTATACAGCAGAAACTAACACAACATTGTAAAGCAATTATACTCCAATAAAGATGTTTAAAAAATAATAATTAAATAAAACCTAAAAAAAAAGAAGGCAGTCTAGAAGCAGTGACCACAGAACAGGTGTTTTTTGTTTGTTTGTTTTCATACTTATGGGAGTTTTAGATGAGAAAGAACTGGTTGCTTCCCAATGATTTTGTTGCTTGTTTTACAAATGATCATTATACTTCTATTCCACATAGAAGCCACTGCTGTTTGAAATTCCTTGCATGTTTTGCACCTGTGCAAATAATTTATCATATAGTACAGACCTTGTATGTTGTCTTCTAGAAGTTTCTGTTTAACAGCTATTAGGTATAATAACCCACCTGTGTAATCTGGGCAAGTTTTTTAATCTTCTTAGTTCTTAATTTCTTTAGTTATGATATAATGCACTTTGGCCAGAACGTGAACCAATGAACACTATACATCTATTAAAATGTAGTCCCAAGGGCCTGGACCTTAGCACTTAGTAAAATACAGACTGTGCCTTCAATAAGCTCACCACGTAGTGGGAAACAGAGGCAAGCAAAGAAGCAGACACAAGAGAGAGGTATCAGTACCACACCAGAGAGATGCATGGAGTCCTATCAGAACAGGAAGGACATGGCCAACATTGGGGATATGACAGGAGTGAAAAGTCAGGAAATATGTCACAAAAAGGGAATAATTGACCTGTTTTTAAGAGTGAGTAGTAGTTTGTGGGCAGATGGAAGGAGACAACAACTGTAAAGAACAACTGTAAAGACAACAACTGTAAAGAAATTAGTTATCTTTTAAAAAATTGTAGTGGGAAGCATAATGCTATTAGGGAGTAGCATAGAGACAGGAGGCTGTGTAGGAGAAGTTAGAGATTCCAGCACCGCCCAAATCCTGTGCTGCCTCGTAAGCCTATTGGGACTCCTGAACTTTACTGCAAAAGTAACGGGAAAACACTGAGGAATATTAAGCAGCATTAGATAATATCACAGTTAGTCCAAACATGTTAATTCTAGGGATTTTTATGATCTCATGTTTATAAACTACTGAATAAAAGTGAAAGACAATTAAAAGCAGGAGGAAAGTATGGTAAACACCCTTCATATTTAGGGTTGTACTCCGACTGTCTCAAATTTCACTTTTATGTGTGGTGACCATAAACTGTTTGAAATTTTCATGCTGTATCTTTATAGGTTTGACTTGTAACAAGTGTCTTAGTTGATGTTTGATGAAAACATTATAAATTATGTATATTTGGTGTGAAATCTTCTAAATCTTTGTGATACAGTACACAAAGGATTATTTATGTAATTTTTGTCTCCCCATTAAAATCACTAGAGACTAAATTTGGCTTAAGATAAGCCGGGTCATCTCATATCTCCAAACCCTTGGGCTCTTTTTCAGTTTTCTTTTTACCTTCCGAGGTACATGACTTACCTTCTCTGTTCTCAAAAAGGTACTTGGCTTCAGGATCTGATTGGCTCCTTGTCCAGCAGAGAGCTAAAAGATTTTCTAGTTACAGTAAGAATATCTCAGAGTATATGTATTATCTTAGGGCCACGAATTTACTGTGCCAATCATTCTTTTGGAATTTCAGCCCACTTTTTAAAAATTTCTTATTTCATATTGGATTATAGTTGATTTTCAATGTTGTGTTAGTTTCAGGTATACAGCTAAGTGATTTAGTTATACATATACATCTATTCTTTTTTGGATTCTTTTCCCATATAGGTTATTACAGGGTATTGAGTATAGTTCTCTGTGCTATACAGTAGTTCCTTGTTGATTATCTATTTTATATATAGTAGTGTATATATGTTAATCCCAACCTCCTAATTTATGCCCCCAGTTTTTCCCCTTTGTTAACCATAAGTTTGTTTTCTAAGTCTGTGAGTCTGTTTCTGTTTTGTAAATAAGTTCATTTGTATTATTTTTTTAGATTCCACATTTAAGTGATATCGTATGGTATTTGTCTTTCTCTGTCTGACTTACTTCACTTAGTATGATAATCTCTATATCCATCCATGTTGCTGCAAATGGTATTATTTTGTTCTTTTTTATGGCTGAGTATTCTATTGTATATATGTACCACATCTTCTTTACCCATTCCTCTGTCGATGGACATTTAGATTGCTTCCATGTCTTGGCTGTTGTAAATAGTGCTGCAGTGAACATTGGGGTGCATGTGTCTTTTTGATGTATGGTTTTCTCCAGATATATGCCCACTTTTGAATCCTCAAAATGTTCCCATTCTGATATTCAACATGTCTTTCCTATAATGAACATCTTTGCCTTATCTCTCTGATTCTCAGGAGGCTTGCCATTGTTTTTATTTACCTAATCTGGTACTTAGTAGATACTAATAAATACACACACCTGCACGTGGTGGACATTGCTTTATTTTCCCTTTAATTTCCAAGAGGAGTTTAAAATGAGATTTTCCTCTCCAGCCTTCGTTTGGGGCACTCGTTACAGTTTACACGGTTACTTTCACTTAAAAGGAAATGCAGTCCCCTTTGCTTGTTGGAAATACATTGGGAAAATTGATTTTTAAATATACAGTTTCTGGGCTTCCCTGGTGGCGCAGTGGTTGAGAGTCCGCCTGCCGATGCAGGGGACACGGGTTCGTGACCCAGTCTGGGAAGATCCCACATGCCGTGGAGCGGCTGGGCCCGTGAGCCATGGCCGCTGAGCCTGCGCGTCCAGAACCTGTGCTCCGCAACGGGAGAGGTCACAGCAGTGAGAGAGGCCCGCGTACCGCAAAAAAAAAAAAAAAATACATATATATATACACACACACACACATACAGTTTCTGTGGTAAACTAAATGGAGAACCAGAGGATATTGACTATTAAGTACTGACATCAAAAAATGCCAGTTTTCTTAGGGGACATTTGTAAGATCATGGAAAGAGAGAACAATCAATTGGGAGATCAATCCCAATTCTTCATTTCTAATGATTCTGTGACCTTGGGAAATTAAAATAATCTTCCAACACAAGTATCATTATTTTGTAGACAAGTAAATGAAGGTTTTGAGAGAATATTTTAAAAAGGTTGAAATAATTTACAAAGCACCTAGTACCAAGTGCACGACACATGTTAGAGGCTTGATAATTGGAAGTTGTTATCATTCGTTATGGCTTCACTCATCAGTACCGATAGACATTCTTACCTCTATAAAAAGAACAAGGATATTTTTACCTGATCACACCCTGAAATTGAAAAGTAAAAATCAGGTAGAAAATTGAGGATTAGAATCGGAGAAATACTCTTTAAAATGTTTAATGGTTCTCTGGTTCATAAAAGGAAAAGAATAGTTCATATAGACTTCAATTTGCAAAGCTCTTTTTGTACTCTTTTTTTTTTTTTTTTTTTTTTTGCGGTACGCGGACCTCTCACTGTTGCGGCCTCTCCCGTTGCGGAGCACAGGCTCTGGACGCGCAGGCTCAGCGGCCATGGCTCACGGGCCCAGCCGCTCCGTGGTATGTGGGATCTTCCCGGACCGGGGCATGAACCCGTGTTCCCTGCATCGGCAGGCGGACTCTCAACCACTGCGCCACCAGGGAAGCCCCCAAAGCTCTTTTTTTAAACTCTCTGGAATCTTGCTATAAATAAGGGGGGAAAAGAAAACTCAAAAGTTTGATAACTTGAAAAGATTGCCCACCCCAATGTTGCTCCCATGACAAGTTTAAATACCCTACTCGGTGCTCCTTAAGCTCAGCTCTGACATTTGTCTTTTAATACTCCTCTATCGTTCATATGTAATGTAACAGTGAATCCAAGTCTGAGTTATGGTTAATAACAATATTTTAATGTCACCCAACATTTTAGTATGCCATAGTCTCTAGAAGAAATGAACCTTCATTATAATATAAATGTCTTTTATATATAGCCTCAACCAGATTCTTGACTACTATTTCAATACATTTATTTTAAGCATAATCAAATTCTGAGAAAAATGGTTGGTGTAGTAAGCAATGGCTGAATTATCCATCCTGTTGAATTTTCATTTACTGTCCTAAGTAAACCTGAAATTGACAGTATGATTAGAGTGCAGAGTCAACCACTGAAATGAACATGTATAATTTGGAATTATTTCTATCACAGTATGTCCCTAAGCACATTGGACCAAGCAGTTACCAAAGGATTTTACTTTTAGAAGCTTAGAGTGTTCAGAGAACTGTTGTCTGCAGTTAATATGTGTTTCCATATCAGGACATTGATCTGGTTAGTCATTTTTATTGTGTAAGAAAATCAGTAAATATTTTTAAATAAATATAATTTTGTGATTATTATCAGTAAGACAATAATTTTTTTGTGCTTAATTATACACAATACTCTTGCACATACATATACCATTATAGAAATCCACAGGGTGTACTAAGCAAACATACTGATCTCCATTTTACAGATAAGGAAACAGGTACCGAGTAGTAATGACTTATCTAACTTCTCAAAAGGGATTGTTCAGCTGCATGAAGCATGTCCCCACAGGTGGGCAAATACTGGCATTCTTATAGGAAGCACTTGGACCAAAAGACTCTGATATAACTGAGACACTCTTTGACTTAGAGTTATCACTATAAATAAATAAAACCAACCTTTCACTGAGTTAATGACCATAATTTCAATGGCATAGTGCTCCATCTCCAGAAAATTAAAGTCAGGGTGATGAAAGTGAAGTGGTAATATTCCTGGGGGCAGAGGAAGGTATATAATAGCAAATTGTTTCTACAAGATCAACAAGAATAATATAGATTGGAAAACACAATGTGACCTGTTACCCACCAATAAAGTTCCACATTATTGGGACTTCCCTGGTGGTGCAGTGATTAAGAATCCGCCTGCCAATGCAGGGGACACGGGTTTGATCCCTGGTCCAGGAAGATCCCACATGCTGCGGAGCAACTAAACCCATGCTCCACAACTACTGAGCCTGTGCTCTAGAACCCGCGAGCCACAACTACTGAGCCCATGTACTGCAACTACTGAAGCCCGCTCACCTAGAGCCCATGCTCCGCAACAAGAGAAGCTACCAAGAAGCTCATGCACAGCAATGCACAGCAATGAAGAGTAGTCCCTGCTCCCCGAAACTAGAGAAAGCACGTGCGTAGCAACGAAGACCCAACACAGCCAAAAATAAAATAAATAAATTTATTTTTTTTAAAGTTCCACATTATTGATGTAGGCAGGCATAGCATCTGACAAAAGAGGAGATATATTCATATTTAGTGTGTTCATAACTCTTTGTAAGCCACTGGCCTGTAGCAATATAATTACGGGTCAATCAGTGTGTTGGTATTAGAAAGTTAGGTTAAATGATTCAGTTCGGGTCAGTGAGAATCAGAGCTTTTTTACTTTCCATGCTGGTAGAGAAGGACAAAAAGGCAAAGCTACTTTATATATTGCAAGGATATGAAAGGAAGGAGAGAGTGTGTGGTGCGATCAGAAGATTGAATCAAGTGACTGAAAATGTTTTCTTCTGGGACACAAGAAATATGAGATTTTAACAGGCTGTATGTTTTCACGGTCTTTACTTTTCATTTATTTTAGAACAGTAAAGAAATTTTTTAAAAACTTTATGAAAAAGTCTGAAACTACAGAAAATTATAACGAGGAAAAGAGAAATCCCCTCTAACTATTATAATGCATTGCTCCTCTGGCTGTCTCTAAGTGGGAAGGGGAAGAGCATTGAACTTGGAGTCAGGATGCCTAGTTAGAGTGGAAGCTCGGTCTCTTGCAAATTTATTAACCTTCGGTAACTTTACCAAACCCCACTGTATCAGAATTGTCTTATCTGTAAACTGGGGTAATAATTGTACCTACCTTATAGGACTGTTATGAAGGCTGAGTAAGTGAATATTTGAGAGTACACTGAATAGTCCCAATCACATTCTAAGAGCAAGAAAAATGTTAGATATAATCACAGTGATAACAAGTAATAGTAAATATGGTAGATTACAGTATCGTTTCCAGCTATTCTATTCATTCTTGATTTCTATAAGAGCATTATTCATCCTTTCTCATTACAATGCTCCTGAGTATCTCCTATGAAAGGACAATGCTGCCCCACCCATCTAAACTTGTTTTGGCCAATGAAATGTGAGCAGGCATGACAGACACTATATTTGAACAGGACCTTAAAATCCATTGTGTGTTCATTCAATGCTTTGTTCTTTTCCCTCTGCTATGATAACAGCAGGTCTAAAACAGGGACAGCTTCTTAGGCCCATGTCCATTTCAGACAAAAAATATATATTTATATCTCAGAATGAAATAAATAGTTCTTGTTTTAAGTCACTAAGATGTTTTAAGACCTCCACTACTCCAGCAAGGTTGACTAATACAATAACTAAACAGATGAATATATGAATGAATGAATGAATAAATAAATAAATAAAAACTCTATTAGCATTTAGGTTATTTTAAAAACATAACCCTTGATTATTTAGATATTCAATCTCTGTAATAATCTTAGGTTACATACACATATATAATTTTGTAATTTGCTTTTTTTTTCACTTGGCTTATGAATGTACTTTCCCCATAGCATTAAGTAGCCTTTGCAAATATTAGAGCTTATAGGTAAATTGAAATAGCCACTAGAAGCCTATAAGTGGTAATACTAATAATAATTGTAGTGATAAGGTTGTTCTCTGATACTGAAACTATGAATATGCACATAGTATATTTTAAACAGGGTCTTGTAAAGCCATATCATGATGTTTGGGAAAGTGGTGACTCTAAGGTCAAGACAAGTTGACTGTAATAAAATCAAATGTATTAACATATCTAAATAAAGTAGGACAAAGAATGACACAGAGGTTGAAATTATCAGTGCCCATTCAGAAAGTGTTCAGTGATTATACAATAGATTTGAGCATAGCAGTTCCTTTGGCAGTTCATCCAGAGGATGAATTGTGTGCCTCTAAGACTGGTTTACCTAATACAAAGACTAGCCACATATTCATGGTATCAGTTAACATGGGTACAGAAAAGAAATAACTTGTTAATATTAAAAACTTAATGATTCATCATGGAATATTTATAAATTCACTGGACTTTCTTATTCTTTTTTTACCTGTGTGAAGGTAGAACATATCATTATCATGCAGTGTATTCATCTCCTAAATGTCTTAAAGCTGACTGTAAGCATGGCTTTGAGGAGACCTGTTGCTGTTAAACTGATATTTTTTGAAGCACATTTCATGAAACACTTGTTCCACACCATGCCAATAAAAATGACAACAACAACAAAACAAGCAAGAGATTCCATAGTCAAAAACTTTCTAAAACTTTTGGTTAAACAATGGTCAATCAATGTCTTTACTCTAGACATTTACGGACCATTCAAAAGTGAATATACTAGTTGGTAAGAAGAGATATTCTACAATGAAATTTTTAAATTGACCACAGGGCCCTTTTTAAGTGTATTATGCTTTTCATTAATATAAATAGGAGCTTGTCCGTTGCATATTTAATATGTCAACTAATCCTTGTTATGAATTAATGTTCATCAAACATCATTGATATCACTGAGTTGCAGTTTCCCAGTCTTTAAAATGGGGATAATAGAACTGCCTTAAAAAGTAGTTATGAAGATTACATGGTACCATTCAAACATTTCTTAGCATAGAATCTGACAGATAATAACAAATGTTTCAAGTGCTTTACATGGCCTAACTCATTTAATACTCTGAAGTTCCTTAAATGAGAAAACTAACATGAAAAACCCCATATTTAACCATTACCACACTGCCATTTATTATTTAAACAACACTGGCCAAGTTACTTAACCAGTTTGTGCCTTCCTCATCTCATTTATAAAATGTAGATAATAATAGTATTCACCTCTGAATTGAAGTACTGCTTGTGAAGCATTTAGAAGACTGCCTAGAAAATGTGAGCACTCAATATATTTTATCTATTATTTCTATTAACTATTAACAATGTTAAAAAGAATCCATTTCACACAAAAAAATTTACCTTTCCTCAATGCTGTTTATTTGTCACTTTCTGATCATAATAATAATTGTATATGGATCTATATAATAGAGAATGTTATCCAAAAAATGGAAAAACATGACCATGTATTGAGTTCCTACTATATAATAGGTACTGAACATATATTAACTTAGGTGATCTTCTGCCACAATTTTTGAAGTCAGTATTATCATATCTACCAAAAAATATATCAACTGGATATGAGGGAGGTTGAACATCTTGACCAAAATGCATCAAATAAGTAGTCCCATCAAGGCTTGGACTTACTATGTCAGGATATCCATACCTTTTCCACTACACCTATAAAAATGAGATTTATCCATAATGGCAACTTGAAAGACATGTCTATTCAAATCATCAAATTTGGTACATTAGTGTTAAACCACTTTCTAATAGGAATGAGCGTGAAGTGCTGTGATCAGAAAGTATGCGGCCATTACAGTCTGTCACCTGCTTGTCCTGGTGAAAAAATAATTCTAAGTATGTCTATCCCCATCATTGAAGGTAGGCAAAGAAATAACAAGCTGTGATGACCCAGGAAGAGATTAGAAACGAAAATACACTGATAGAAAGATGGGGAACATGTGTCCATTCTTCTATTTTTAATATATCCGTTTGGTTTAAAAAAATGTTCCAACCAATAATTTTCATGAAAACGTATACATTTTCCCCATGCTGAAGATATACTTGTGGATATGTTTCATTTACAATACATCTTTATTAAAAGGAAGTATTCTAGTTTCTCTTCTGAGATATAATTTAAGTACCATAAAATTAATTAATTATAAGTGTATAATTCATTGAATTGTAGTAGATTTTTAGAGCTGTGAAACCCTATCAACACTCCAGTTTTAGAATATTTCTATCACCTTGCAAGTTTCCCGTGCCTCTTTTCGGTCTATATCCATTCCCTCACCCAACCTCAGATAAACACTGATATACTTTCTGGACATTCATAGACATTTAATAATACAATATGTATTTTTTGTCTAGCTTTTTCTCAGAATGCTATTGAAGTTCTTCCATGTTGTAGAATGTATCAGTAGTTTATTCACTTGCATTGCCAAACAGTATGGGTTGTTCCCACTTTTTGGCTCTTATGAATAATGCTGCTCTGAATACTTGCATCACGTCTTTGTGTGGACATATTTTTTATTTCTCTTGGTTATATCCTAAGAGCTAAATTGTTGAGTCATATGATAACTTCATGTTTAACTTTCGGAGAAACTACCAAACTGTTTTTCAGAGTGGCTGCACCATTTTACATTCTCAGCAGCAGTGCATGAAGGTTCTTGTGTCTCCACATCCTCACTGACACTTGTTTGCATATATCTGTTAAAAATTTTTACTTCTATGTCAGTATAAATATTATAGTTTAGTTGTCATGAATTTGTCTGAATTTGGTATCAGCATAATACTGGCCTCACAGAGTAAGTAGGGAAATGTTGTCTCCTGAAAGATGTAGTGAAGGGTTATTAGTATTTATTCTTTAAATGTTTGGAAGAACTCACCACTGAAGCCATCTGACCTAGGCTTTTCTTTGTGAGGAGATATTTCATTACTAATTCAGTTTCTTTACTTGTTATAGGTCTATTCATAAGTTATAGAGAAGTTTTTGCGTGGGGAGGCATGAGCAGTGAGTTTTCAAAATCAGGGTGAAAGCATGTACACATGTATAGAGGCAAGAAAGTGCTTTACCTGGATTTAGTACTCCAAGTGTTTGGGGAGCCCAGGAAAGGGAGAAAATATTCAAGAGCTATGAATATAGCACAGTCAGAATAGAGTAAATCTTTTTTTTTCCATTTTATGTAAATTA
Source organism: Tursiops truncatus (assembly GCF_011762595.2). Taxonomy (NCBI): domain Eukaryota; kingdom Metazoa; phylum Chordata; class Mammalia; order Artiodactyla; family Delphinidae; genus Tursiops; species Tursiops truncatus. The sequence continues at coordinate 23,405,717 of NC_047052.1, forward strand.
AAGACATCAACAAAATGTATTCGGTTATCTTTAATTAGCTAAATATATCACTTGTAAGAAATTTATAAGCAGACAATACTATCTGAAAATCCAAACAAGGATTTAGATGATAAATGAATGAATAACCATCTGTTTGATGATTTGTTTCGTAATGAGAATATTTACAGGTGAAACTATGAATGACACTAAACACTAATATTTTAGAAAGTGTAGTAGACAAAATAATGGCTCACGAAAGATGTCCATGACCTAATCCCCAAAACCTGTACAAATGTTACCTTATATAGCAACAGGGACTTTACAGATGTGATTAAAGTTAAAGACCTTGAGGTGGGAAGAATATTATGGATTATCCAAATGGGCACAATGTAATCAGTGAAGTCTTAAAATCAGAAAAACCTTTCACAGCTTTGGTCAGAGGGAGATGTAGTACAGAAGAATAGTCAGAGAGATGCAATTTCTATGGCTTTGAAGATGGACAAAGGGGGCCAGGAGCCAAGGAAAGTGGGAAGCCTCTAGGAGGTTAAAAAACAAACAGACAAACAAAAAACCAAGGAAACAGATTCTTCCCTAGAACACCCAGAAAGGAATACCGCCCCCTGCAAGGCACCTTAAGTTTATTCCACTGAGACCTGTGTCAATTTTTTGACCTTCCAAACTGTAGGATAATAAATTTGTATTGTTTTAAGCAACTAAGTTTGTGGTAACTTGTTATAGTAGCAATGGAAAACTAATACAGTAACTATTCTAGAATGTCTAAAACGTAGTCCAGATGCTTTTAGGCTTATTGCTGGAAGTGGTATTAAATACAATTAAAACCTGTGGTTACTCAAAATATCAAACAATCAGGACAATGTGTATGACTCAGTCACATAAAGTGAGGTTCTTACTTGCCAGCTTCTGCCAAGAAGACCCAGCAGTAAAATTATGAGGACATAATTTCCATGTACATATCCAGTCTCTTCTACTTTGAGCAACATTTTAGATCACTCATTTCAGAGACTTTCCTTCTTAATACTTTGTTTTTCAAAAAAGATGCATTTTTTCCCTCTCCATCCCTAGCTTGGGTCCCACAGTGGATTGTTAATCTGTGGTCTGACTCTGGAAATGTCATTTAAGGTAAGGCATGGGATGTACCTACTCTTACTCCAGTATTTCTTAATTTCAATTTTAAGAGAAAGCTTATTTTGGCAAATTCTGAGATACTTTCTTTCAATTCTCTTCCTATCTCTAAATCCCTCTACCCATTTATCAGACCCCCTTCTAGTCTTGTTTTAAAATGCAAAAAATTTTCTTCTGTTACTGCTTTCTTATTTTTCTCTTGCTCCATCTTGACCCTACTATAGCCAGCCTTAGCCTTTAGTCATTTACCTCTGCATCCTGTCTAGTGATATCACCCAAGATCACTTTTTTAAAAATTTTGCAATATGTTTATCTGTTTTTAGATGAGAGATGGGGTTATACCATTCAAATAGTACAACCAATTTATTGCTTATAACTCACGTGCCAAATGAGAATCCCCAAACTGCCAGATATTTACTTTCTGAACTCCTATCAAGTACCAAATGCTTGGCATCAGTTTTGCCCCCACTTCCCTATCCATAGGCCCATGTCAGATATTGTTATCAGATCAATAATACCCGGGTTCGGTCTCCTCAGACTGTAGTAAAAATCGCCATAAACTGTGTAGTGGCAAACAACAGAAATTTATTCTATTGTTGTTCTGGAGACTAGAAGTCTGAAATCAAGGTGTCAGCAGGGCATACTTCTCCTGAAGGCTTTAACTTTTGGTTTGCCAACAGTTCTTCGTGTTCTTTTGCTTGCAGCTGCAACACTCCAATCTCTGTCATCATATGGCCTTCTTCCCTATGTCTCCTGTATCTTCAGGTCTCTCTCTTCTTATAAGGACACCTGTCATTGGATTTATGGTCCACACTAACCCAGTATGACCTCATTTTAACTTAATCACATCTGCAGAGACGCTAGTTCCTAATAAGATCATATTCATAGATACTGGGGATTAGGCTTTCAATATATCTTTTGTGGAGACACAGTTCAACCCACAGCATCCCTAGAGAGAGCTTTAGAATACTCAACAAGCTATTCCAAACAGCCACTTACAATCAATCAGTAAGGGATGGAATATAGAATCAAATGTAATTTGGAAGGCAATATTGAGGAGTATTTAAAGCATGAATTCTGCAATGAGACAGCCTTGATTTGAAGGCTGGCTGGTCTTAACAGCTGTGTGACTTTGTAAAGTTACTTGACCTTTCTGTTCCTCAGATATCATATATGCAAAGTGAAGATCATAATACGACCTATTTCATAGGGTTGTGGAGATCAAATGAAATAATATATGCAAAAGCACAATGTCTGGCACTTTAAATGATCAAGATATGTTGGCTTTTAAAATTGTTAATTTTTCTGAAAATATTTTAATTGGTTTATTATTATGAACACTGAGGTGTTATATGTGATCAGTATTGTGCAAAACATCTGATTAATGAAAACAGCTTTGACTTTATCTTTTAAAAAAATATGTAGTTCATATTATATACAATTTTAAAATTTACAAAAATTGAATTTTAGTGATTTTTATTATTAAAGTACTAATTGCTCTATAATGTCAAGCATAAAAAACGATTTTAAAAAATTTTGCAGCTTTGTCTATTTCTCTTTCTCTGAGTCTCTTTCTCCTTTCCTTTCTCTCTTATTATCTATTTATATATTACATATATATTTTATACATATATTGATATAATTACATTATTTTATTATATTGAAATCTGTAGTATATATAATTATATGCATATGCATTTTTTCAAGTTTTTTACTAGCATATGCATTTTTTCATATGCATATGCATTTTTTCAAGTTTTTTACTAGCCTATGGAAACAATTGTTAGAATTTTGTGGTAGTCTAGTAAGTGCACTTATTGAAACTTATATAATTTTATAATATTTTTAGCACTGTATTTGGTCCCGATTTAAATATGATCTTAATGTTAAAATATCTGACACCTTAAGGAAAAGAAAGCTGGGATATTTTTAAATTTAAATAAAAAGTATGACATAAAACTGAATGAATGCTTAGGGACAAGGTAGTACTTAAATACAGTTGAAGTAACAGAAGTAAAGGCTAATTCTAGAAGCTTTGCCCAGCAGTTTAAGATCACACTTCACATATAATAAACAGTTAAGTTAAAGTTAAGCTCTTATAAGATTTCTTTATATATAGGTTTTTTAAATCATGAATCCATACATTTATTTCTGTGTAGCCCTGGCTATGGTATATTAGTAGATGAACAACGCTGATTTTTTTTGCTGTTATGTTAAATCAACTTGCATTTATGCTTCCAGATCATTTTACTAGGTCCTGGCTTTATAGAGGCATAGTATTCTGTTGAGTACCACTAGAACAGACAAGAGACAGAAGAATCTCCAAATTACTATTTTTCCCAAAATTTAAATTAAACAATTTTTTTCAAAAATGAAAGAGAAAGCCTTTGATATTCATTTATTACTACTAAATTGTGATGACACACACGAGGAACTTGATGCATAGCAGGCATCCTTCCTCCTAAGCTTTCTTGCTTTGGTTTATATATATTCCCCCTGTATCACACAGCCAGCTTTGGACCTTAAAGGACATCAACATAAGGAATAGATGTATTATATTAGATACAAATTATTAATCATTCAAGGGAAAAGCTCAAACTGTTCTATTATGACAGACAGATGCCATGAGTTATATGACTAACTTGATAGTTCATCTGTCAATGTCACCTGACTTACTAAAATATACACTTATCTCTCCTGCACCAAAAAACATTGTTCAAGATTATTTTCCCTAAAATAATGTTGCATGGACTCTTACTTTTGTGTATTCTTAAAATACCTCATGTGTAATTTTTCCAAGCATAATGAGAATGAGTAAGAAGGTAATGCCCTAACCTGTTGACTTAAACTTTTGAGATGGACCTGTGTTTTTTAAAGACCCAGTGACACTTTTCCCCTGGGGTGGACATGGGGAGTTATTTTCACATTTCTCCTTAGCAGAAGCATAGTATCTGAAAGCAGCTGAATAACTCTTGCCACCTGTTCCAGGTATTTAAATTTATGTTGCTCATTCTTTTCCGTGCATAACATATATTTATCCACCTCAGGTGAAAACAACATCAGAAGGAAAACCCACCAACCAAATTAAACCAGCAGGATTTAAGCCAAAATTTAGTTGCAAGCAGCTTGATCAGTGATGTTTTATTCATCAGTCACCTGCACTTATATCAAATTGTTTACGCACAGATTTCAAGCATAAAGAGCGAGCACACCATTCCATTTTACTTGTATAATATCATGGATTAATGTGGTGCCCATTAGTCTGTTAGATCCCCCATAGATGTTCAGGTGCTGCATCAAATGACTTCCTATTAGTTGTATTCAACTTATTTTTCAAATGGAATGAACATCATTTTCAGGTGTTTTAAGACATAATGAGGCAGATTATTTAAGTACTTAAGCCACTTTATGAAAGTAAGTTAAGCATGATTGGAAGAAACATTAATGCATTTATGCTACAAAACAACTTACTGAGGTAATTTATATATTTTTTTCAAAGCTCATGTCTTTTATAACCTAAATATTTTCCAGTGTTTCTTTAATTTTTATTAGAGAGGCAATGGAATGTTACAGGGTAAGCTGAAATTATGTGAGAGGCCTACTTTAGAAAGTTTGGCGTGGAAAGACCTCCATGGAAAGGGAATATTTAAGTAGAAATCTTCAAAGGAGGCAAGACTGCAAGAGTCATGGAGGGAACATTTCAAATAGAGCCACTATCAGGCACAAAGAACCTGAGTTGGGGAGAAGCTTGTCATGTTCCTGGAAGAGGAAGAATGCTTGAGTATCCTTTAGTATACTTGGTTCTGCCATATCCCAAAACCATGCTCTTTACACTACACTACACTGCCTAAAAACAACCCCCCCAAAAAAAGGAAATAAATAAAACAAACACGGAGAAAGTATAAGAGTGTTCTTTATCCTGAACCATTCTTTACTCTTTTCTTAAGGTCACTACATCTCCATTGACTACAGACAGTCCTTGACTTAAGATGGTTAGACTTAACAATTTTTTGACTTTACAATGGTAGGAAATTGATATGCATTCAGTAGAAACCCTACTTCAGATTTTGAATTTTGATCTCTTCCTGGTCGAGCTATGTGCAGTATGATACTCTCTCGTGATGCTGGACAGTGGCAGCGAGCCACAGCTTCCAGTCAGCCAGGCAATCCCGTGGGTAAACAACCAATACACTGACAACCGTCCTGTACCATTCTGCTTTTCACTTCAAGCACAGTATTCAATAAATTGCGTGACATATTCAGCACTTTATTATAAAACAGGTTCTTTGTTAAGTGATCTTGCCAAATGTAGGCTAATGTAAGTGTTCTGAACACATTTAAGGTAGGTTAGGCTAAGCTATGATATTTGGTAGGTTGGGTGTATTAAAAGCCTTTTTGACTTAAGATGTTTCAACTTATGATGGGTTTATTGGAATGTAACCCCATCATAAGTCAAGGAAGATCTGTATGCTTCCTTTTTTTCCTGAGGCCCTCACCTATCAAATGATACTCTCTTTTCCAATCTAACATACATGTTGCTAAAATATTTAAAGAAGTGCCACACCCAATTTATATGTTTTATGGGAAATTTCACTTGCAGGAAAGATGGATAGATATATGAAAGATAGAGAGTTAGAAAGAAAGATAGATGATAGATAGATAGATAGATAGATGGATAGTTTTCTTACCCTTTTTAGAAAATCCATGTCCAGGAATTTTACACATATTCTTGATCACTACTAAGCCACTTAAATTCACTGAAACTTCATATTATACATTATTATGCAATATTCATTTCTTTATTCATAACTAATAATATCCATCATTAGTTCTGATAAATTGAGTCTATGAAACCTTTTTTTTCTTATTAACACTATTTTTAACACATTCAGTTATTTGATTCAAGAAAGGTACTATTCTTACTTACCATTGTGGGTTTTACAAAAATATCTGAAATGCTGTGAAATATACAAATATAATATCATAAGTCAACTTTGTTGCAAAAAAAAAATAAGATTTTAGAAAAGAAATGATTGGAAGTCGCTTGATTATGAGATAGTTTGACATATACAATGGATAGCGTACTTTAAAAAAAATCTAAAGGCATTATAAAAGGCATTAAGGGGGGACAAAGTACAACATTCAGAAGAATGATTTTACAAAAGTTCTTTGATTTTCCTTTTACACTGTGTTCTTTATCACTCTAGATAATTTAAGCTATCTTTATAAGATGTACAGATGTCTCTTTTTAAGGTATCAACTATGTTTGCTTGTTTTCTTCAGGAGAATTAAATAAAATAACTTAGAATTGTACTATACTTTGAACCAACAATATTAAGATTATAGGTAAATTCTAGTACAAAAAGAAGTCACAAATGGAACAAATGCTTTTTATGTTGAAAGTACATTAAACTAATGAGAGAGAAGGAACTCTTGGATCAAAAATCCGTACCTTATTCACAAACAAGTAGCCATTTTTGCTCATCATATACATTTCATTTTTGCTCACCAGACGTGATAGTTTGAAGTTTTTGTTCCTATTCAAGTAATTCTGAGATGGAGAAAGAGAATTCCTGTTGCTTTTTAGTGCTTTTCCCCATCTAGACATCAGTTTCTAATTTAGGAAATTGAGTGATATAAACAGGTGATCTCTAAGGTCCTTTCAGTGTTGACATCCCTGGATTCTATATCAAGCCAGATTCTCAAACTGACCCAAAAAATGATGATGTGGATTTGTTTCTGAGCTACTAATAGTTCTTCATTCTTAAAATATGACCTTTAGGAGTGTGGCATAGTGCAAAGCGTCTTGTAATAGGTGTTGGGACACAAGAGTTCTCATCCTAGCTCTGCCACTGACAAGCCTCATGATATTAGATATCTCATTTAATTCTGTCAATCCTTATTTAAAAACTTAAATGACTTCAAATTGTTTTTCTCACTATAAATTTCAGTGCGAGATAAGCAAGTTGCTCTTAAAATGAATCTTGACAGTAATTATAGCCAACACACAGTGAAGACATTCTCAGAAAACAAAAGGCTCTGTAAAGTCTTCAGATCTTGATTTGTTTATTCCTTTTGAAATATGGAGTGAGTTATGGTGGCCATTTGGCAGACTTGAAGCCCTTCAAATTGTCAATTCTTTGCTCTTCCCAAAGCTCTGTAGATCTCTCTGAAATGTTTGTTTCTCTCAATTTGTAGCACTCTGTAGGGTCCCACACTCAGAGCATAAAATAAAAAATACAAAGAAAAGGGAATAATCTTACCCCAAATTTATTAAAAATGGCAATTTGGGAGACTCATTATCACAGTATGAAACATAAAAAAGAAGGATCATAATCAAAGAATGTGAGAAAAATGTAGAAAATATGTGGGTACATATCTATGCAGCTATTTCAACAACATCCAAATGTGTGATGTTGTGCTGTTCATGCATGAATCAATAAATACACTGCCGTACTCATTTAACAGTGTGTTATTGAAATTAGACTATAGTTATAAATACTAATTAGAATTAAATCATTAGAAATGAAATATGCTCAGCATCTTCTACCAGTCTACTGAAAATGAAGATGCTCAAATTGGTTGAAATTCATCAATTTTTGTTTCATGCTTTTATCAGGATTTTATAAAACAGAAGTATGAGGGGGGGAGTCCCCAGGCTTCAAGAGACTATAAAATCTCAGTGAAGTTGGTTTCCTGCTTGTCAAATGAAAAGGGATAAAAATGCCCCTTGGTACACATGCACTGCTGAGTTGGTCGAATTGAGCCAATCTAATTTTTCAGGGTTGTTGAACACATCAGGGAAGACCTGAGCAGACAGATGAAGTACAGACTGTACTCTATGCCTCAGCTTCAGCAAAATCCAAGTGATCTCTCAGCCTGTACTTCTGAATTCCTGCATCCTGGGTCTGAGTGCTCTTTAATACTTGTTAGTTAGTACCTGTGGTGCCTCACTCAGGCAGCCCTGCTTCCTTGATAATATAATGTGAGACTCCAGCCCTCTCCAGCTCTGAGCTACAAAATCTTGGGCCAGAGCAAGGCTGACCTTTGACTGCAGCTTCTCTAAAGACGATGGAAAGCTGTGGAGTTCAGTAACTCCATGGAAGACTTTAGTCTATTCCAGGGTGGAAGAAGCCACACAGGAAAAACTAGAGAGAGCTGGGAGAAGCAGGGAGGAGAGACTGAGGAGAGATATATGTTGAAGACTCAGGAGATAGAATATTGCTGAGGAGTATATACTTAGAAAAAAACACATGTACCCCAATGTTCACTGCAGCACTATTTACAATAGCCAGGACATGGAAGCAACCTAAATGTCCATTGACAGATGAATGGATAAAGAAGATATGGTACATATATGCAGTGGAATATTACTCAGCCATAAAAAGGAATGAAGTTGGGTCATTTGTAGAGACGTGGATGGGCCTAGAGACGGTCATGCAGAGTGAAGTAAGTCAGAAAGAGAAAAACAAATATTGTATATTAACGCATATATGTGGAGTCTAGAAAAATGGTACAGATGAACCAGTTTGCAAGGGAGAAATAGAGACACAGATGTAGAGAACAAACGTATGGACACCAAGGGGGGAAAGAGGGGAGAGGGGTGAATTGGGACATTGGGATTGACACATATACACTAATTTGTATAAAATAGATAACTAATAAGAACCTGCTGTATTAAAAAAATAAAATTCAAATCAGCTATAAAATAACATAATATTAAAAAATATATATTGCTGAGGAAAGTTCACCGAATTATGCTAGGGTTTCACAACCTTGTCACTATTGACATTTGGGGGCAAGTAAGCTTCTTCTCTAGGTATGTAGTGTTGTTGTGGGTGTGTGTTTGTATTGTAGGACATTTAGCAGCATCCCTGGCCTCTACCCACTAGATGCCAGTAGCACTCCTCCCAAGTTACACAAATCAAAAATATCCAAGCATTGCCAAATGTTCCATGCTGTGGGGTGGGGGTAGGAGGGAAGGGTGGCAAAATCTCTCCTCATTTAGAAATCTCCTGTGGTTCATCACCTGCCTCCATGGCTTGGATTAACTGCTTTCTACTTTACCTTTTAATAATCATACTACTTCTTCAGAAGGCTTCCCTTACTCTCTGTGAGACTTAGAGGCCCCCCTGCATGCTTTGTTAATACCCTATTCTTACTTCACTCAACAAAAATGCATTGAACACCTACTATGTACGTCCTAGAGATATGATAGTAAATAAAATTGACAAGGTTCCTATCCTAATGATGCTTTCATGTTTGGAGAGGAAACAGGCAGTAAAGTGTATAGTCACAAATAAGCAAAAATTTTGTGGTTGCTAGGAAGGAATTAAAGAGAGTGAGGTGATGGGACCACTACTTAGTAATTAAGGAGATAATTTAAGTTGAGTGGGCATGGAAGCTGACAACTGAGCAGAGACATATGAAAAAAGAAGGAGTTATAACAACCAGGTTGAGGAAGCAGCAAGGGCAGGAGCCCTGACTTGGGAACAAGCTGGAATTATTTAAAGAACTACAGGAAGGCCAGGGGCTATAGTGTTGTGAACTAGGGGAAAGGCAGATCTGAGATGATCTAGAAGAGATAGTCCTGGGCCAGGTGATACAGGGCCTAGTAAACCATGGTAAAGCCTTAGATTTTATTTCAGTGCTGTATCATGGCTCTTAATATACTATCTCTGCCTGTCAAGAGACATGGTCTGTTATTCATGTGACCTTAAGCAATTCATGCTATTTAAAAAAAAATCTGTAACCATATATATGGGTAACCATATATGCCTCAAATAGCGTTGTGAGGGTCAAATAAAATGTTGTGATGCTAATAAGTATTAGTTAATGAAACCATAGGCACAGCATTACATGCATTATATCTCTTAGTCCACAAACAAGAGGCTTTATTCCCACTGTGAGGATGGAGAAAAGACACTTGAACTCATTGTTGACGGCAGAGTAAGAGACTGTTGGAGCAAAACACATGATGGAGAGGACAAGATACTCCAGAAAATGGGAGCAATATGTACAAAGTGCAGTTATCAGAAATTCTGGAGTAGAGGGTGACAATAAGCAATTAGATATGTATGGCTGGAGTGTAAGGTGCAGGAGAAGAAAAACCTGGAGAAATAGATTCTTATTTGGGTTATTCGGTCTTGCTAAAAGTAACTTTACTTCTTTGAGCCTCAATTTCCTTTTGTATGAGAAGGGGCAATAACACGTCTTTAATAGCATTATTGTAAAGGAAACATAAAATAATCTTTTTAAACAGAGCCTAACACAAACTAAGTTTTAAAAATGTTAGGTATATAGTCAAATATCCAAAGAATGCTTATTAGTGCACCAATACCCTTCTAAGCTCATTTCCAGTGATAAGCTAATATACTCTGTTCCAAATCTTTCCCATACTACATTTTGATGAATGACTTGAAGGAGAACACAGATCAGATTTTTTAGATAACCGAAGTTGGAATGGATAGTTAATATACCAAGTGACAAAAATCATGTCTTGATAAGCTGAAGTGATTAAATTTAACATAGATAAATGTGTAGTCCTAAACTCACAGTCAGAAAAAAAAAGTATCTGAGATGAGACAGATGTGGGTAAACAGCCATTCATATGAAATATCAAAGGGCATTTTTGTGTGAATGCACACTCCATATGCGAAAAGAATGCTATATATTTTCCAAAAGTGCAGATGCAGTGCTATTTTAGTGGCCTTCATAGAGGTATGTGTCTGATATAAGAAAGTAATTATCTCACTTGAGTAAAACCAAAGAATCTTATTGCAGTGACAGGAAATGGTTGATATGTATAGATTGTTTGAATGATTACATCTTTGAAACTAATGACTAAAGTGATCAGTATATTAATACTGCAAAGCTATCTCTAGTTAGTGTCCATTTAGAATGAAAGGTGTGACAGAGCCCCTGAAAGATGTGAAAAGCAGTGCCTGAAAGGAAACGGAGCTCACAATATTGACCTTCATCTTCTCTTTTGATTCCTATAATTCCACTAGTGTTAAGGAGGCCAGTATACCAGTTGGCAGATCTTTTCAAGGAAGTTGACCCTGAGTAGCTTGCTTTTGACATATGGCCAATGGAAAAGTCAAACTGTAATTCATCTGGGGAGTCTGGTTGAAATGTGTAATGATGGGCACGACATGTACTCAGCAAGAGTGGCACGAACCTATACAAGGGAATTGGAATGAGTACAAAGAGGACGCTCCAAAAAAAGGGTGCAGAGAAAAGCACAGCCTTCATTTGAAAGATACTCTTGTTGAATTTCAAGAGACTGGAACATGTTTTAAGGAAATCTGGGCTTGCTTTCAAAAACAGGATCCATTTATAGTCTGAGGGGAAAGCCACAGGAGGGTAAGGGATGCTGGCTGAGATATGCTTTGAATTCCTTGATTTTCCAAATCTGAAGCTCAAAGTCAAATTCAGACCCTGCCAACTACTTGAACCATGACAAGAGTTAAAAGGTTTTCATAAGTCCTTGGAAAATGTAACTACAGCTTTACTTTAATTCTCCAACATCAATAATGGTGGCTGGGTTGGATAATCCTTGTGATACTACTCACTCTCACTCCCTGGTACAAACTCTGCATTTATGCCCTGTTTTGGAAAGGTATTACTCATAGAGGACAAATGGTAAAGTGATTTATATAAGATGATTCTCTTGAAGCCATGACAGTCATGACTTGCTTTGCATTCTTGGGGTGGATTTGAGCCTCTGCAGCCATGAAATTTTGTAAGAGAACATGAAAACTCTTTTAAGAAGCAGGTGAACACAGGATTATGGACAGAGAATTCTACAGGAAAATGGTGAGCACAGATTAAGGACAGGTGCACCACTGGCAATATCATATCTAGATTCGAGAGAGAGAGAGAGATGATAGATAGATAGATAGAGTCATTCAGTCTTTGAAGTCTTATAGTGATTTTATCTAGCAGACCCTCTTTACTGTAGAATCCCCTCTTACATCACTTATCACTCATTCTCAGCTAATTGACTCTTGCTCTCAATTTCAGAAAGACTGCTTCCAACTAAACTGGCTTTTAAAAATATTGCTTTCCTAGCTTTTTTCCACGTGTTAATGCCCCTTTACCCTTTTTATAACATTCCTTGTAATAAACTGTATATAGCCTAAGTTATGCTCTAAAAACCTCCAAATCTTATTTGCACAACAGAATAAAATGTATTTCTCACTCACTCTAAATATTCCATAAATGCCAGCATGGGGCTGCACTTAACACTGTCATCAAGGGACCCTGACTCACGGAGGCTATGCCTCGTTATAGTTGTACCATCTGTGGCTCTAGCCCCTTCCCAGTAACTAAGGCAGGGGAAGAAAAAGAGTAGAGACTTTTGCTGATCAAACCCTCTCTGTAGAAGTGATATCAATCAATTATATTCGCATCTCATGGCTTGGAATCTACCCACTATCATGCTGTAGTGGAGCCATTGTTAAAACTCTCACCTGTGATGAACTGAGATGTGATCCCAGTGGAAGGGAAGTACGAGCAAGAACCGTTACCCAGGCAGTTGAAAAGTTTGAGGAAAGTAATACGATAAGGACAGTAGGACTCTATGGCTATTGTAGGAAAGGGATGTACTGAATAAGACAATGATAGGCTTGGGGTGATTAATCAACAATTAAAGGCTAAGTGTGAAAACCAGGAAAAAAACCAGTATTTTCCTCCTTTGTCTTTTACTCTTTTTTTTAAATTTATTTATTTTTTAAATTTTTGGCTGTGTTGGTTCTATCACATATGCACCATACAATCTGTCAGACTGATAGAGCAATGAAAATGATTACTGAAGAACAGACTGGCGATGACCCCTGAGTATATGGGAAAGCATCCATCAGGACACAGTATACACCCTAAATCAATGACCATTATATTTTCCAGTGTACCCAATAAATATAATATATGAGTCTGAGAAACATGGCTGAAATTGTGAGTAACTACATATATCATCACTCCTAGTGATTCATTTGGGGAGTTTGTGCTTCCAATACTGCAACTCTTTTCTATTTTTTTTTTTTTTGTTGGGGGGTGGTACGCGGGCCTCTCACTGTTGTGGCCTCTCCCGTTGCGGAGCACAGGCTCCGGACACGCAGGCTCAGCAGCCATGGCTCACAGGCCCAGCCAGTCCGCGGCATGTGGGATCTTCCCGGACTTGGGCACGAACCCGTGTCCCCTGCATCGGCAGGCGGACTCTCAACCTCTGCGCCACCAGGGAAGCCCCAATACTGCAACTCTTGACTCTAAAGGTTTAGACGTCCTGATCCTTTGCCAGAGGACACAGACATAATCTCATTCAACTTTCAACTATAGCTGCCATCTGGTTACTTCAGGATATGTGTGCCAAGAAATCAGCAGTCAAAAAAAAAAAAAAAAAGGAATCACCAACCTGGATAGGGTAATGGATTTTGATTATCAGGAGGAGATAGGGCTGTCAAAGAATATGTTTAGGTACCAAAGAATATGTTTGATATCCAGGAGATCCAAAGTCACATCTCTTGGTACCCCCTTGCCCAAATTTAATAGGAAATTGACAAGCAAAGCAACTGTGGCCTGAGAAGGGCATGATGACTATCAGTAATACCCCCTTGATACAAGGATTTGGGTCACTTGACTATGTAAGCTACCTAAAACCAGCCGAGTTGCTGAACAAGGCAGGGTGGAATCTCAAATGTGTAGTAGAGGAAGGAGATCATGAATATCCATTGTGGCCTCAGGATTAGCCACAGCAGGACAATAAACCAACCAGAATCCTGGAGGAGCTGTTTTCAGAATTTATCATGTGACGAAAGTAGATCTAACAGTGCAAGGTGTGCCACCCAGGTGTGTCTCCTAGGTGAATCATTCTCCAGGAATTTCCCTCAAAAAAAGAGAGCTAGCTTATCCAAACACATAACCTATTTCTAAGACATGCCACTTAGAGTCACTGGTCAAAGAGGAGGTATACATGTCTCAAAAGAGGACACTTGCGAAGCCTCATCCTGCCTCCAGTGATACCCTTGCATTGTATGTTTATAATTCAGTGTTTCTCATTGTTCACACTTACCTATTTCATTCACCCACAGGTTTTGACCCAAAGCATCTTCCCCCCAAAACTTTTATATACCAGTGTCCATCTCAGAGTCTATTGGGGGAAAAACCTGATAAGACATATACATCTACAATAAGAACCATGAAGAAGAAATGCAGGTTTCTATGAAAGTGTAGAATCTAAGATTAGGTTTAAGTAAGAGGCCAAAAAAAAAAAAAAAAAAAACCCATATGCAAGAGATGATTAGGCTATAATCTGGAGGATGTAAATAAATGTGTTATCTGTTGATTAGGCTGTGATGAAGGGCAGGGGAAAGAAGAAGAGTATTCTATCTAGAAAGATAAGCATGTGTAACAGCATGAAAGCACAGTGACAAGGGTAGCATGATATGAGGGCCTAAAAGGAGGCCAGAGTAGCTGAACCACAGAAGGGAAGCAAGCACTGGAGAGGTAGAGTCTCATATAGATCACATTAAATACAGTGATCTTCATTCTAAGATCAGTGAGGTAGCTACTGATTTTTTGTTAATGCAGTTGTATAGATTGAGGCAAGAGGTGGGAGATGATCAGATTCCCATTGTGAATAGCCCTTTCTGTGTTCCTCATAGAAGGAAGAGAAGGAGCATACTGAAAATGGAGAGACTGGAGACACAAGTATGCAGGTACAGGTGGGAGGCTATGGGACCACAAGGAGGGATATCGAACCCCAAATTAGTAGAAGACACAACTAAACAGAGTGGGAAAATATGTCAACTGGAGACTATCAGGCAGAGGAGAGAGGAAGGGGTTTTCTAACAGAGATAAAACATGTGCAAGCTTCTGACCAAGAGAGAGCCATCCTTAAAAGTCTTAAGCAGGCATTTCACAAAAGAAGATATTCAGATGGTCAATAAACATGTCATTCCTATAAGGCACAAAAGAAGACATAACTAATTTATACTGCCAGAAGTCAGAGTAGTGTCACCCATGGGACAGTATCATAAAGGTCATAGAGGGGGCTCTGAAGTGTTGGTAGTGTTGTTCTGTTGCGTGACCTGGATGCTGGTTATTAAGTGTGTGTCATTTCTGTGAAAATTCATCAAGCTGTACACTCACAATATATTATACTTTCTTATACGTATATTTTACTCCAATAAAAACTTTAAAATGATAAAAAAATAAATAAATAAAAGAACACAGCCCACAGCACGGGGATGGTAGATTTGTACATATATAATAATGATCTCAAGGCAGATAACAGCGCCTTTTTCTAAACAAAAGCACTTTATAATAAACATAATAAAATTTCTCTAAATATCATATGAGTCTTGTCAGAGACACCTGTTTTAACTTCATATAAAGACATTTTATAAGCCACTGGGCCTTTTCCTCCTTTCCTGGTCATCTCAGGGACCAGGAGAATTTCTCTAGTTAATTAGGACAGTAGAGGAAAAGAGACTAGACTTGGAGTGGCTTTCAGTTCTAATTGGCAAGTCAACCAGCTGCGTAGCTTTGAGCACACGCCATAACCATTTTGAGCTTCAGCTTCCTCATCAGTAAAATGAGGATTGTCTCCATACCTCCTGGAGCTATTAAGATCAAATCAGGTAATTCTAGGGGAAAAAAGAGAGAGCCAGTCTTATCACCAGCGCTATAACTTGATAGTTACGTATAGTTGGGAGCAGAAATGTATGAGCTGGAGAGCTGAGGGTCATTTCCTGAACAGACACCTAGAGTTGGGGTTTAGACTCTACACTAACAGTAAAATGGAACTGCACAGTAGAAGGCATTATATCTGCTGCACAGTAGAAAGCATCAGAGTGACATGACCATAATTCCACTTTAGAAAGATCTCACTGAAAGAAACTTAGAGGACAAAGTGGGAGAACTGAAGAACCATGGCAAGGTTCTAGAGTAGATAGGAGGAGTCCGTTACCTTACTAGAGTTTAAAATCAAGGAAGGTGATTCTGTCAGTTGTATATAAGGAGGTTTTCCAGTGGAACAGGATGTGGAGAGTGGTCGCCAGAGGCAGGGAAAAATAACACAAAGATATTTGCATAGATCATCGAAGGATAAAGGCTTCAATGTACATGGTGGTAGAATGTCCATGAAATCCTTGCCCTGCCTTTGGCTGGAGTTCAGAGACTGAAACAAGTATATCATTAAGTGAACGACAAGCCTGGTTGGCCTGGAACTATTTCTGTTTAGCCACTGAATGCCCCACATCTAGTGAAAACCCTCAGTCCCAGGCAAAGGATTACTCTAAGAGGTGAATTTCAATATGGATAAAGTTTCTTAGGTTGAGTTGCAGAGGAAACAAACTTCGAGGAGATTTACATGCAGTGAATTTATTGGCAGGTTGGTTTGGGGATGAACAGCAGTAAAGGGGTGAAGGCAACAGGAAGAGGGAAAGCAGGGACGTGAACTATGATGGAATCACAACACAGCCCTCAGTTGGTCCTAAAAAGAGCTCTGGAGCTGGGCTGGCCCTCAAGAGTTGTCTCACATTGAGGCATGGGGGCTGGGGATTTGTACTCCTACACAGATCACTCTTTGGATTTCAAGTTGTCCCCTGAGAGGAAGCATGGTCAAGGTTGATTTCTGGTGAAGGACTGAGCTGTAAGCCATCAGCAGCCCACACTCCGATTCTTAGCCTCTGGGAGAATGAGCGCTTTGGCTCTTCACAGGGGAACTAGACCAAGCACCACAGCATCTATTAAGAAAGCAATTCCACAAATAAAACCTGGGAAACTCCCTTCATTTCTGCATGGGTTCTTGTTGCTAGTTGGCTTTCTGTGAGTGCTTACAAAATGTTCAGCAAGTGAGCTTCCTCTCCTATGTTCCTTCTAGTTTATTTTGATGGCTGTAACTCAGCAGCATGTGCCTTCTTTAATAAACACACGTCCAGCTCCTAGGAAGAGACACCCATATTAGGTATTGGATGGATATGCTGTTCCCTTCTTTATTTAGACCTGGAAATTGAAGTCACCCCTTTATTCCCCTGTCCTTTTCCCTATGCTTCTCCCACTTGGGAAACAGTTACCAACATCAAAGAGCAGCGGAACAGTAGAGAGCTGACTTAGCCATAAAGATTTCTCATTGCTCTGATACATGTGACCTTTTTTCCTTTTGCTGTTACTTAATTCTGCCCTCTGGACTTGCCTCTAAGGTGCAGAGTGAGAACCAACTCTCTGCACTTCAGGAATGCCTTTCTTCTCAAATTATCACAGGAACAGGCAAAATGATCCTGCACAGACCGCTTTAAGTTACCCAGTGGGCTTGCAAATATGAGAGAAGCACAAGATATGCCTTTCCAGGTTTCTGGGAACTCTATGACTAGAAAGAAAATGCAAATAATCATTGTTCATTAAAGGCATCTGGGACCTGAGTCGAGGTGAATTATCACTGATATTAGTATAGGTTCATAAACATTTTCTCTTTAAAGCCATTTTATTGAATATTGATTAAAAGCCTCAATTTTGGAATCAGATTTTGTGACCTCCAATTTGACCTTCTCCAGCTCCCACCTGTGTTATTTTGAGCAGATTAGTTAAATACATTGAAGCTTAAATGCACCATTTGTATATGTGCAAGGAGGGTTATAATAGGTGGTATGTGGTACATGTTCTATCCAGTCCCCTCGTCCCTGACAGTGAACCTGTCCCCCTGCTATAGGTGTTGATTGTTCCTAGCACTTACCTGCACTTTTCTTCAAAGGTTTTCCCTTGGTTGAGGGCCACTTGAAGAGGCTGGGCAACTACTCACCCCCAACTCAGGCCGGTAATTGATTCTACAGTGGGCATATGTCCCAATTCTGACCAAAGAATTATGAAAAGTGTTCTACTGGGAAGTTTTTCCTCATTAGGAAGAGGCAACCTTTTTCATCTTCTGAATGTTGCTGTGTTTCTGTGTTCTTCGTGAAACATTTGTAGTTATCAACAAACTGTACTGAATATGAAACAAATTGAAGTTGTTGGGGCAGACAGGAAAAAAAAAACTAAGATTTTTGATAACATAGGTGACTCCCTAAATCAAACATTCTGGAGAATTTTGTTTTCCACTGGAAAGACTGGACTTCCTGTTACGGTGGTAACACATGTCATTATTGTTTAGTGAGTTGATTCAAGGACCCTCTTCCTTGCAAGCAAAAGCAGGCTAACAGATACACAGGGGTGTGTGTGTGTGTGTGTGTGGTGTGTGTGTGTGTGTGTGTGTGTGTGTGTGTGTGTGTGTGTGTGTGTGTGTGTGTGTGTGTGACAGAGAGACAGGGACACAGAGAGACAGAGAGAGAAGAAAGAAGAGAGAAGGGAGAAGAGAGAATATGTGTCCTGGCATCCACTTTGATTCCCTAGTCTTGGTCCCTGAGGAAGCCCTACCTACTTCTCAAAACACTTACCAGCTTTCTTTTTCCTGAACTGAATTGAATTGGGTTTCACTAAAGGGGACCTGAAAACCTGATATTGATTAATTCCTATTTCAAAGTGCTTAGCACAGCTAGAGTACAATAAACACTCAATGACTATTAACTATTTATAGCATTCTTAATTATCAAGATAATCATTATGTTCTTTCATCTCATCACTCCTTATGAAACCAAAGTGGTGGTTCTTAAAACTAGTTTCACATTAGTATCACCTATAAAGCTTTGAAACATTAATACAACCCAAATCTTCCACTTCCACTGTAATGGAGTAACTGATTCAGGTCTTCAATGTAAATAACTAGGAAACTAGACAAAACATATAAAACAACTCGTGTCACTATGATATACAGTTGGTCTTTGTCCTTGGTTCCTGGCACACAGCTCCTCAAACCTTTGGAATCTCTGGAGTGATAGAAGCATCATTTGTTCTAATGAGGCCATGTTTTGGGTTTTTTTTTTCCCCAGTGGAACACAGTTTACTTACATATACAAAAACACATATACAAGCATATACATATATATAACTAAAATTAAAACTTCATAAGGCAAAATTTACCCCCAATGCAAGTCATGTATTCTTTTTTTAAAAAAAATTTTATTGGAGTATAGTTGATTTACAATGTTGTATTAGTTTCAGGTGTACAGCAAAGTGAATCGGTTATACATATACATTTATCCACTCTTTTTTTAGATTCTTTTCCCATATAGGCCATTACGAAGTATTGAGTAGAATTCTCTGTGCTATACAGTAGGTCCTTATTAGTTATCTATTTTAAGCACAGTAGGGTATATATGTCAATTCCTATCCCCCACCCCCTGGTAAACATGAGTTTGTTTTCTACATCTGTGACTCTATTTCTGTTTTGTAAATAAGTTCATTTGTACCATTTTTTAGAATCCACATATGAGAAATATCATATGGTATTTGTTTTTCTCTGACTTATTTCACTTAGTATGACGATCTCTAGGTCTATTCATGTTGCTGCAAATGGCATTATTTCGTTCTTTTTTATGGCTGAGTAATATTCCATTGTATATATGTACTACATCTTTATCCACTCCTCTGTTGATGGACATTTAGGTTGCTTCCATGTCCTGGCCTTTGTAAATAGTGCTTCAGTGAACGTTAGGGTGCATGTGTCTTTTTGAATTATGGTTTTCTCAGGGTATATGCCCAGTAGTGGGATTGCTGGGTCATATGGTAGTTCTATTTTTAGTTTTTTAAGGAACCTCCATACTGTTCGCCATAGTGGCTGTATCAATTTACGTTCCCACAAACAGTGCAAGAGGGTTCCCTTTTCTCCACACCCTCTCCAGCATTTATTGTTTGTAGATTTTTTGATGATGGCCATTCTGCCCTATGTGAGGTGATACCTCATTGTAGTTTTGATTTGCATTTCTCTAATAATTAGTGATGTTGAGTGTCTTTTCATGTGCTTTTTGGCCATCTGTATTTCTTCTTTGGAGAAATGTCTGTTTAGATCTTCCTATTAGGTCACTCTTGATAGGCCCCTAGATTGCTTCAGCACGGGGTGCTGGTTGCCACAAAAACCAAGTCAGGATTAGAGGGTTGGAACTTTCAGCCCTATCCCCTGGAGGTAGGGCTAGAGATTGAGTTAATCACCAATTACCAAAGATTTAGTCAATCATGATTGCTTAATGAAACTTCCATAAAACCCACTGAATAACAAAGTTTAGAGAGCTTCTGTGTTACTGAACACATGAAAGTGCTGGAAGGATGGCATACCTGGAAAGGACCTGGAGGTTCCATGTGCCTCCTCCCATATCTTGCCCTGTTCACTTCCATTTGTCTGCTCCTGATTGTATCCTTTGCAATAAACTGGTAATAGTAAGTAAAGGACTTTCTGGAGTTCTATGAGCCACTTAAGCAAATTTTCATACCTGAGGAGAGAGTCATGGTATCTCTGGATCTATAGCTGGTTGGTGAAAAGTACAGGTGGCAACTTGAGACTTGCAAGTGATGTCTGAAGTGGGGGCAGTCTTGTGCGACCGAGCTCTTAACCTTAGGGAACTGTGCTAAATACCAGTTAGTGTCACAACTGAACTGAATTGTATAGCATCCAGTTGTTGTCCAGAGACTTGGAGAATTGGTTGGTGTTGGAGGGCGGGGTGGGAAACAAAAACGTACATTTGTGTCAGAAGTGTTGTGAGTAAACAACTCAGTTAGACATTGTATAGCAGGCTGCATAGGGATTATGATACCTGAGAGAAAGGAAATAAATGAGGTGAACCTTATAATTACCCTAGCTTTCAGCCTGGAGGAAATTTCAAAACCCAGTACAGGAGAAGGAACCCCAGAAAGGCAGTATTCTTTTTTTTTTTTTTAATAGATCTTTATTGGAGTATAATTGCTTCACAATACTCTGTTAGTTTCTGTTGTACACCAAAGTGAATCAGCCATATATGCATACATATGTCTGCATATCCCCTCCTTCTTGAGCCTCCCTCCCATCCTCCCTATCCCACCCCTCTAGGTCATCACAAAAGCACTGAGCTTATCTCCCTGTGCAATGCGGCTGCTTCCCACTAGCTGTCTGTTTTACATTTGGTACTGTATATGTGTCGATGCTACTCTCACTTTGCCCCACCTTCCCCCTCCCACACCGTGTCCTCAAGTCCATTCTCTATGTCTACATCTTTATTCCTACCCTGCAACTAGGTTCATCAGTACTATTTTTTTTTTTTTTTAGATTCCATATATATGCGTCAGAATACAGTATTTGTTTTTCTCTTTCTGACTTACTTCACTCTCTATGACAGACTCTAGGTCCATCCACCTCACTACAAATAACTCAGTTTCGTTTCTTTTTATGGCTGAGTAATATTCCATTGTATACATGTGCCACATCTTCCTTATCCATTCATCTGTTGATGGACATTTAGGCTGGTTCCATTTCTGGGCTGTTGTAAATAGTGCTGCAATGAACATTGGGGTGAATGTGTCTTTTTGAATTATGGTTTGCTCAGGGTATATGCCCAGTAGTGGGATTGCTGGGTCATATGGTAGTTCTATTTTTAGTTTTTTAAGGAACCTCCATACTGTTCTCCATAGTCGCTGTATCAATTTACATTCCCACCAGCAGTGCAGGAGGCTTCCCTTTTCACCACACTCTTTCTAGCGTTTATTGTTTCTAGATTTTTTGATAAAGACATTCTGACTGGTGTGATGTGATACCTCATTGCAGTTTTGATTTGCATTTATCTAATAATTAGTGATTCTGAGCATCTTTTCACATGCCTCTTGGCCATCTGTATTTCTTCCTTGGTGAAATGTCTATTTAGGTCTTCTGCCCATTTTTTAACTGGATTGTTTGCTTTTGTGATATTGAGCTCCATGAGCTGTTTGTATATTTTGGAGATTAATCCTTTGTCTGTTGTTTCATTTGCAAATATTTTCTCCCATTCTGAGGGTTGTCTTTTCATCTTGTTTATGGTTTCCTTTGCTGTGCAAAGGCTTTTAAGTTTAAGTCCCATTTGTTTATTTTTGTTTTTATTTCCGTTACTCTAGGAGGTGGATCAAAAAAGATCTTGCTGTGGTTTATGTCAAAGAGTGTTTTTCCTGTGTTTTCCTCTAAGAGCTTTATAGTATCTGGTCTTACATTTGGGTCTTTAATCCATCTGGAGTTTATTTTTGTGTATGGTGTTAGGGAGTGTTCTAATTTCATACTTTTACATGTAGCTGTCCAGTTTTCCCAGCACCATTTATTGAAGAGGCTGTCTTTTCTCCATTTTATGTTCTTGCCTCCTTTGTCATAAATTTGTCCACTTTTTCATGGTTGTACATTTTATTGGCATATAGTTGTTTGTAGTAGTCTCTTATAATCCTTTGTATTTCTGCGGTGTCAGTTGTGATTTCTCCTTTTTCATTTCTAATTTTATTGATTTGTGTCCTCTCCCTTTTTATCTTGATGTGTCTGGCTAAGGGTTTTTCAAATTTGTTTTCTTCTCAAAGAACCAGCTTTTAGTTTTATTGATCTTTGCTATTGTTTTCTTCATTTCTAGTTCATTTATTTCTGGTCTGATTTTTATGATTTCTTTCCTTCTATTGACTTTGGGTTTTCTTTGTTCTTCTTTCTCTAGTTGTTTTAAACATATGGTTAGGTTGTTTATTTGATATTTTTGTTTCTTGAGGTGAGATTGAATTGCTGCTTTTGCTGCATACCATAGGTTTTGGATCATCGTGTTTACATTGTCATTTGTTTCTGTGTATTTTTTAATACAAATTAATTTTATTTATTTATTTTTTGGCTGTTTTAGGTCTTTGTTGCTGCACATGGGCTTTCTCTAGTTGCGGAGAGCAGGGTCTACTCTTCGTTGTGATAGGCTTCTCATTGTGGTGGCTTCTCTTGTTGCAGAACACAGACCCTAGGCACGCAGCCTTCAGTAGTTGTGGCTCGCGGGCTCTAGAGCACAGGCTCAGTAGTTGTAGCACATGGGCTTAGTTGCTCCATGGCATGTTGGATCTTCCTAGACCAGTGCTTGAAGCCATGTCCCCTGCATTGGCAGGTGGATTCTTAACTATTGTGCCACCAGGGGAGCCCCTCTGTGTATTTTTGTATTTCTTGTTTGATTTTTTCAGCGATCTCTTGGCTATTTAGTAGCACACTGTTTATCCTCCATGTATTTGTTTTTTACAGTTTTTTTCCTGTAATTGATTTCCAATCTCATAATGTTGTGGTCAGAAAAGATGCTTGGTATGATTTCAATTTCCTTAAATTTTCCAAGGCTTGACTTGTGGCCCAAGATGTGATCTGTCCTGGAGAATGTTCCCTGTGCACTTGAGAAGAAAGTGTATTCTGCCACTTTTGGGTGGAATGTTCTAGAAATATCAATTAAATCTCTCTGGTCTATTGTGTCATTTAAAGCTTGTGTTTCCTTATTTACTTTTCTATTTGGATCACCTGTCCATTGGTGTAAGTGTTGTGTTAAAGTCCCCCAATATTATTGTGCTACTGTTGATTTCTCCTTTCATAGTTGTCAGCATTTGCCTTATGTATTGAGGTGCTCCTCTGTTGGGTGCATAAACATTTATAATTGTTATATCTTCTTCTTGGATTGATCCTTTTATCATTATGTAGTGTCCCTCCTTATCTCTTATAACAGTCTTTATTTTAAAGTCTATTTTATCTGCTACGAGTATTCCTACTGCAGCTTTCTTTTGATTTCCATATGCATGGAATATCTTTTTCCATCCCTTCACCTTCAGTCTGTATGTGTCCCTAGGTCTGAAGTGGGTCTCTTGTAAACAGCATATATATGGGTCTTGTTTTTGAATCCAGCCAGTCTGTGTTTTGATTGGGGCATTTAATTAATTTGCATTCAAGGTTATTATCGATATGTATGTTCCTATTAACATTTTCTTAATTGTTTTGGCTTTGTTTTTGTGGGTCTTTTTCTTCTCTTGTGTTTCCCACCTAGAGAAGTTTCTTTAGCATTTGTTGTAAAGCTGGTTTGGTGGTGATGAATTCTCTTAGCTTTTGCTTATCTGAAAAGCTTTTGATTTCTCAATCAAATCTGAATGAGATCCTTGCTGGCTAGAGTAATCTTGTTTGTAAGTTTTTCTCTTTCATCACTTTAAGTATATCCTGCCATCCCTTCTGGCTTGCAGAGTTTCTGCTGAAAAATCAGCTGATAACCTTACGGGGATTCCTTTGTATGTTATTTTTTGTTTTTCCCTTGCTACTTTTAATATTTTTTCTTTGAATTTAATTTTTGTTAGTTTGATTAATATGTGTCTTGGTGTGTTTTTCCTAGGGTTTATCCTGTATGGGACTTTCTGTGCTTCCTGGATTTGGGTGACTATTTCCTTTCCCATGTTAGGGAAGTTTTCAGCTATAATCTCTTCAAATATTTTCTCAGACCCATTCTATTTCTCTTCTTCTTCTGAGACCCCTATAATTCGAATGTTGGTGCATTTAATGTTGTCCCCGAGGTCTCTGAGACTGTCCTCAATTCCTTTCATTCTTTTTTCTTTATTCTGCTCCTCGGCAGTTATTTCCACCATTCTGTGTTCCAGCTCACTCATTCCTTCTTCTGCCTCTGTTATTCTGTTATTGATTCCTTCTGGTGTATTTTTTCATTTCAGTTATTATGTTGTTCATCTCTGTTTCTTTGTTCTTTAGTTCTTCTAGATCTTTGTTAACCATTTCTTGTATTTTCTCAATCTGTGTCTCCATTCTATTTCTGAGATCCTGGATCATCTTTACTATCATTACTCTGAATTCTTTTTCAGGTAGATTGCCTGTTACCTCTTTATTTATTTCGTCTTGTAGGTTTTTACCTTGCTCCTTCATTTGTGACATATTTTTTTGCCAGCTCTTTTTTTTTTTTTTTTTTTTTTTTAATTAGTGGGATTTTGTTCCTGTCTTACTGGTTGTTTGTCCTGACAACACTGGAGTTTGTAGGCTGTTGGGTAGAGCTGGGTCTTGGTGATGATATGAGTACCTCTGTTAGACCTCACTCCAATGAATATTTCCTGGGGTCTGAGGTTAATGCAGTGGTTCCGACACAGATCTTCCACCACAGGAGCTTCAGCCTGACCCCCAGCTCGTGAACCAAGATCCCACAAGCCATGTGGGGTGGCAAAAAATAAATAAATAAATAAATAAATGAAGAACAGTAACAAAGTAAAAAATAAAATTAGACTAGGAAACTAACAGATATGTTAGAAAGAATATAAAAATAAAAATATAGATGAATCAACAACTGGAAGGTACAACAATACCACAATAGTAAAAAAAAGAGGAGAAGGGAAAAGAGAAAAAAAACGGGGGCGGGGGAAGCCTTGGCTGTGGAGGGCAGGGCCTAAGCAAGGGCAAGGTTTGGGCTGTGGGCAGGGTGTATGCTTAGGACCCACAGGGCTGGAAAAGGCCCTGTGGGCTATGGGGGGTGGGGCTTAGGCTCAAGGAACAGAAGGGGCCCAGGCGTGCCACCCACCCCTGGTCTCCGAGGGTGGGGTACCTCACCTGGGAGCCCAGCAGGCTTCCTGGGCTCAAGTGGGCTGGGCAAATGCCCTCCTCTCCTCTCCTGCTCCTCTGCTCTGGAAGGGCCCCTCCTGCCTGCCTCTCCTTATCTCCCCAGCCTCCCTCCTATGGCCCCAAGGACCCACACGGCCTGGGGGGGGCCTGGGATCTCAGGAGGCTCCCAGGGCATGAGTGGGCGGGGCAGTCGCCCACTGTTCCTCTCCCACTCCTCCCAGATGGCTCCTCCGATGTACCTCTCCTGATCTCCCCAGCCTCCCGCCTATGCCCCCAGGACCCATGCATCCTGCAGGGGGCTTTGGAGGGGGTTACTGGCCTGGGAGCTCAGCAGGCTCCCCAGGCCGAGTGGGCCTGGTGATCGCCCTCCACTCCCACTCCTCCCGGAGGACCCCTCCCCCCTACCTCTCCTGATCTCCCCAGCCTCAGGGACGCCGATCCTGTCTGACCTCCACTTCTCCCGCCTCTGTCCTCCCACGTCCTACTGGTTCACTTGGGGGTTCCTCCCATCTCCTTAGGCGTCAGGGTCCCCCACCAGTGGCTGGCAGGCACCCTAGTCGTGGGGAGACGCTAACTCGGTGTCTTCCCACACTGCCATTTTGAGTCAAGGAAATATTCTTGAGATTACGAAGCAGATATTACAGGGTTAAAGGAGTCCAAGGTACTGGAAGTGATGGAGCTACACAGAGAAAAAGCTCCAGAAATCTGCAAGAGGTCCCATGGGTCTGTTATTGAGTACAGAGCTGGGGTTTATAATTCCATAAACCCAAGCAAAGGTATCCTACCAGGAAGCTGTAAGATAAACAATTATCAGAGTTTACTTGCAGCAGTCTTAGTTCTGACCAAATAGAGTGGAGATTGCTCCACTGAACACCCAGAACATCCTGGAGGCAACAGATGGATCACACCTTAGTAGTAACGAAAAACTGTCTCTAGAATAATAACTACTGTTGACCAACAGTAACAAAGTTTAAAAAGAAGCAAGCCTGGGAAGTCTCAAACTGATCCACAAGTAATTTAATTGCCAAACAAGACAAAATTTGACATTTGTAAAAGAAGACAACAAATCCCAGATTCTCACCAATGTGATGTTCACAATGCCCGATACCCACTAAAAATTATTAGGCAGATAATTTTGGGTAGTTCAGGCTGTGTCAGGTATGTAAATTTGATACCCCCAACTTCTCCAACAAAATGAACAACAGGGATCAACAAAAATAAATAAAATGACAGAAACTCAAACTGCCAGCATAACATGAAGATTATGAACAACTAAAACTAAGTTGCCTATAAGTTGAAAAAGAAACACCAAATTCCAGCCAGCTTTCCCTGTGCTTTCTGCCACAAGAATTTGGAAACGCAAGTACAGTTTGGAGAAAACTCTATTGAACAGAAATTAGAGGATTTATCCTTAGGTTTTTTCAATTTTTCTAAAACCATGTCAGAAAGAGATAGACTACCCTCTGTTTGAAAATGCTTAAAACATGCAGGTAAATCAAAGCAAGGAAAAGGTTAAACATCTTTGTAGGGGGAAAGTGGTGAAAAGAAAAGGAGAGACACGTTTGAAAGTACATAGTAAGGGGGGGGGGTGGGGAAAGCAAGGATTCTGGAAGATAAAATAAAGTAGAAGGTATCAAAGATCACTCAACTATCCCAGCCCCTAAAACAAACAAACAAATAAAAAATAAAATTAGAAAAAAGGAAAAGAAACATAATTTTCTACTCTGACAGAAGAGGGCACTCTTGAACTAGGAATCTTATAAGGCATTACAAACTAACAGATCTAACCACAGAATATCCGAGGAATGAACATTCTTCAACTGCTGTGTGTGTATTTGCGTGTGTGTGTATTTGCGTGTGTGTGTGTGTGTGTGTGTCTCAAGCAACAAAAACCTATATAACACAACATTCAAAACTGAAGTATGTGCAAGCATTTAGGGGTATGAGAAAACAAATTGAATCAGAAATTTTAAAAGTAAAAATAGAAATGGGAAAGAAAAGGAGGAAATGAAATAAGAATTGATGATCTCTGGAAAGAAATAGAAGAAAAAGAAAAGTCATATTAGAAATTATGACTAAATTCCAAAGTGCTCAAGGAAAAATATATTTAAATGAGAATATTAAAAAGGCATTGAAGAAAACAAGGAAACAACCACACAATGAAAATTAGTTAAATAAGTAAAAATGTGCAAGAAAAAATGGTTGAAATTGAAGATAGTCAAAGAAAAAATAACATCTGTACAATTGGAGTCCCTGTGGAAGCTAAGATGATGGAACAAAATTCATATTAAAACTGTTGTACAAGAACAATTTCCAGAAATAGAAGAAAGCTTGTATCAACATATTTAAAGGGCCCACCAGGTACCTGGAAAAATGACCTGCAATGATCAGCTCCATGATGTACACTAATAAAAATTTTTAATTTGTAAAGATTTAAGAACTATCCTTAGGATTTCCAGCAAAAAGATAAACTGTCTCACAGGGGCAAAAAAAATTAGACTTCTTATCAAGCACACATGGAACATTTATAAAGGTTTAACATATTTAAAAATAAAACTCAATCAGTAACTTCCATAACTACTACAAATATCACTCTGATCATAGTTTAATAAAACTGAAAATTATTTGAAAAAAGAACCCTAGAAATCAAATACATTTTGGGTTTTCCACAAATCTCTATCAAGTATTTGACATGATATTTGCATGTACCCTGGCTCAAGTTCAACCTGAAGGTTTGGTCAGGTGCTGTGTTAAGAGAAAGCCACAGCTCTACCAACTGTCCTTCACAATTCCTCCGACTGGTTCTTTTATATTCCTAGCACATATAGCAAGCAGTGGCCTGATCATCAATTTTTCCAACCCTACACTGAGATTCAAACTTCTAATGCTAAAAATGCAGAATGAGTGAAATCTCAGAATATATCATTTTTGAAACATCAGTAAGTTACAAGTTATTAAGTAAGAAGGATTTTCAGCTTACTCCATTATGTTTGGGGGAAAAAAAGGGAGATTTCTTCTAGAATTTAACTAAGAGGATACTATGACAGATGCTTTCAAATAATGATAAGAAACTGACACTACTACTTTTTTTTTTTTTTTTTTTTTTTGCGGTACACGGGCCTCTCACTGTTGTGGCCTCTCCCGCTGCGGAGCACAGGCTCCGGACGCGCAGGCCCAGCGGCCATGGCTCACGGGCCCACCCGCTCCGCGGCATGTGGGATCCTCCCGGACCGGGACACGAACCCGTGTCCCCTGCATCGGCAGGCAGACTCCCAAACACTGCGCCACCAGGGAAGCCCGACACTACTACTTTTTTTGAGAAGGTTTGATATTCTCATTTTCCTTCTAACCGAGAATTTTGACAGAGCAATATATAGCATGTTGAATACCCAGATGGAAAAATTACATCAAATGAATGGAAAATACATTGAGCTATCTATTCATTCCATCATTCAGAAAAGTACATTTACTACCAGCTACAGGTGAAGCACTCTGATAGATAATAGCCCCCCCAAAATTTATTAAGACACAATTCTTGCCTTCCAGTAGCTTATCATCTACTGAGAGAGACAAATTCACAGGCAGGACATTTCAGTAAAATGAAATTAATATTATTGTGGACATATGGGTAAACTAAAAATAAAAAAAAAGAAAAGAAAATGTGCTTGAGGTGAAGAAGAAGTAAAGAAGTAAATAAAGAGATCAGTGCCTCACAAAGAAAGCAGGTGGAAATTTAGATGCAATTTTGGAGGTTAAGAGACAGTTTACTCAAATATACAAATGGGAAAGTATATCTGTTAGCTATTTCTGCAACTCTGCTGCATAACATACAACCCATGGCATACAACAGTAAGCATTTATTACTTCATGTGTATGTGGTTAAGCTGGGTCAGTTCTGATGACCTCAGCTGAACATACCTATATATCTTCAGGTTGGCTTTGGGTGCTCTGATCCTGGCTGGACCTGTCTGGGTGACTTGGCTTCAAGCTGTGGAACTGGTTAGACTTGGCTCTTCACTGTGCGTTCTTCAGATGTCATCCAAGTATGCATTCTGAGACCCATGCTGAGGGGCAGCAGCTACATAGGGGAAGCACTTCTAACGTGGGCAGAAGGGCAAAAGAACGAGCAGAAGACTAGTGTCTCTTGGGTTTGAAGTGGGAGCTGGGAAATGGCACAGGGTCAGTTCCTCCCACATTTCATCCTCCATAGTAAGTTATATGGACGATCTATTATCAGTAGGATGGTAAAGTAAATTCATCCCACTCTGATGGATGATACTGAAAATTCTGTGACAAAGAAAGAGAAAGTGTAATTCTGATATAAGGAGGGAAGGAAGAATGGGTAATAGATCATTCATTCGATAAGTATATTCCCAGCTGATATAATAGATGAGCCAGAATTATTTTTAAAACATATTATACATATATATTAAATACATAAATTATTAAAATATACTAAAAAGACTGCATTTATCTATGTTATTTTAGGGAACCTATAGTAGTTCCTTTAGGTTGGATGGGCACAGGGGACATTGCCAAAAAGTAAGAATAAAATCTGAGCTCTTTTTCCCCCCAAATAAACATTTAATTTGCTTTTGAATTAATGTTCGTTTAATGATCAAATATGTTTTCTTTTAATTTATTGACTGTCATCTCTTACCCACAATTACAAATAGGTCTTATTGTCTTATTCATCAGATTGGCATGCAGGAAACAGAGAATGTATTTTAACTTTTTAGTAGGTGGTGAATCCTTGCCCCATCCAGTTAGCATTAAAATTCTTATTAACAAAAAAAAAATGCTGCATATAGATTCTTATCTTAAGATATGCTGTGGGGAAGACATGGGCACAGATTAGAAATGGAATGAAACAGTGTGTTCAGAATTTAGACAACTAACAATTTCTAGTATAGCAAACACTGCATGCTTTTTGTGAAATAAAAAATTCTGACATCTTTACCCTTCATGAGTTGGTTCAAAATGACACATGATGAACGATGAAATATTTTAAACCAGCATAAATATCCTGTTTCATTCCATTTCCAATTTGCACCAATATCTCTCCCTTTGTATCTCTCAAAATGAAAATTCATGTGTACCAACCTGTGGAGAAAATTTTATTAACTATAAAGAAAATATTAACTAGTTGTGTCTGTGATTTAGGGAGTAAACATGACCCTGCAAAAATTTTCTTTTAATTGTTTTTTTACATCAAAATATTTGTATTCAGATGGAATTAATGTTCAAAATAGAATCTTGCATTGCCATTGTTACAGAAACTCTTCATTTATAATAATAACTTAAAACTTTTATATTTGGAAATCTTAAAATATGTTATATTTGGAAGCTGCTAACATGTTTTTTAAATCAGATGATTTATATAAGAAATCTTCAAAATAGTTAGCTAGGAGGGCAGTTCACTGTAGTGATGAAGAGTTTGGTTTCTGCTCTCCTTCATCTTCAAGGCCAGTAAGAAGTCAAACCCTTCTCACACCTGGAATCTCATCTCCTTTTTTGTTGCATTCCTCCTGCCTTCCTCTTCTGCTTTTAAGGATTTATGTGGTTACATTGGCCTCACCCACATAATCAAAAAGATAATCTCCCTGTTTTAAAGTCAGCTGACTAGTGATCTTAATTCTATTTACAATTAGTAACCTTAATTCTACTAACAAAGTCTCTCAACAGCAGTAGCAAGATTAGTGTTTAAGAATGTGTTTTTTCAGGGTGAAGAATAGGGTCTCTTTAGGTTCTGTCTACCACACTGCCT
This sequence comes from Tursiops truncatus, assembly GCF_011762595.2. Taxonomy (NCBI): domain Eukaryota; kingdom Metazoa; phylum Chordata; class Mammalia; order Artiodactyla; family Delphinidae; genus Tursiops; species Tursiops truncatus. The sequence continues at coordinate 23,437,060 of NC_047052.1, forward strand.
CACAGGATTCTTTTGGAAATTAAATGAAATACTACATATAAAATGTTTCATGCAGTGCCTGACCCATAGTAAAATCTCCATAAATAATAGCTGATAGCATTGCTGATTCATCAATAGCAAGTCTGATGTTTGGGTACATTTGCCTCATTCAGTCATCCTGTAAAGACTGGACAAAGGGACTTCAAATTTTGAGGGCATGTGTGTAGATTTAGATTATTGCGATGATGAGAGTTGTTAATTCATATCACAATTTTGAGTGAAGCTCTTATTTTAGACGTCCGAGTTCAGGTATGTCGTTTTTTAAAAAGTGTGTCAATAAATAAGGAAGGCTGCAGATCTAGGCTACACATTTTATTTGCCATGTGACCCTGGAAAATTTACCTTAGTCATCTCGGCCCTCAGAGTTTTCAGCTATGAAATGGGCATGATAATACTTAGCGACGTTATTTTTAAAAGATAAGAAAAGTACCATGATATCTTCTAAATCATAAGTTTCAGTAAATGTGAGTAACCTCTCCCGTATGCCCATTTCAAACACAGGTTTTTGGGGTTTTTTTTTTTAAGATTTATGTATTGTTTATTTATTTATTTTGGCTGCGTTGGGTCTTGGTTGCGACATGCGGGATCTTCCGTTGCAGCCTGCGGGCTTTTCGCTGCAATGCGTGGACTTCACTCTAGTTGTGGCGTGCAGGGTTTTTTCTTTTCTCTCTCTCTAGTTGTGGTGCACGGGCTCCAGAGCACATGGGCTCTGTAGTTTGTGGCGTGCAGGCTCTCTAGTTGAGGCGCACAAGCTCAGTAGTTGTGGTACGCGGGCTTATTTGACCCGTCGTATGTGGGATCTTAGTTCCCCGACCAGGGATCGAACCCACGTCCCCTGCATTGGAAGGCAGATTCTTTACCACTGGACCACCAGGGAATTCCCCAAACACAGATTTTGAATTCAAGACAAAGGGAGTGTTTTTTTGGTTTAGTCCATGATGTGCTTTCATTTTCTTAGTCTACAAAAGGGGATAATGATTCTTATCTTATAGGGACATTGGTGAATTAAATTAGAAAGCTCCATGATTCAGTGCTTAGCAGCTTTCCCCTTTAAAAAAGTGAAGAATTTTAAAACATTTCAAAATCTTTTGATTGACACATTTCCATCTCTCAGTTCACTCATTAAGTAACACTAGTGTTCCAATTACTGTAATAAGAATGATTGTAAAATGCAATTCTGTTTGGAAAATGTGCAACTAGCTAAATTCCCAATAGCTGAGTCTTTACCACTGGGGATTCACCTCCAGTGCTTTTGTGGGTAGCCTTTAGTAAGCCTTTAGTTGGCAACATCTGAAAAGGCAGTGTCTTGCCCCTGCTATTTATTAAAATGTGTTATCTATATTTTAAAAGGAATGTTCTCTATCTGTGTACTTTGTTACTGGTAACAATGTGGTAGGCAAGGTCATGAAAGATTAGCTGGGATTTAAAATAATTTAATGTTTGACAATGATAATGAAATGTGTACTGTGTTGGATCTTTGCTTGTTAAACAGGGATAGTTTTTAATAGGGAAAGATTCATTCAAAAAATAATTACAACACTGAACCCTAAACCAAGCACATTGAAAGAGAAAAAAAAACGTGATTACTTTATCTGTTGAAACATTTTACAGCTTTGGAGAATATATATATTCTCTCAATGGACTTAACTGCCAGTGTGTGTGTATGTGTGTATAATGTTATATGTAAATTATTAGTAAAGGTGTGTAAATTGTATACCTATAAGGAATACTATATATACATATATGTATATGATTAGTAATTATATATATACACGATGTATATGTAAGTTATATGAAGTAAATGATATATAAGATATAAATATAACTAGTTATGATATGTGTAAATTATATATATGTTATATATATACATAACTTATGTATGTGTGCTTAATAAATGGTTACTATTATAAGATAATGACTTTTTAACATGTTATTTCTAAGACTGAAAGTTCTTTGAGGGAAGGAACTATAGGAAAGATGTGTGTGTGTGTGTGTGGTGGTAATATATAATCATATATATTTAATATGTAATAATATATAATATACAATTATATATATTATGTAATCATATGTATTATATAATCATATGTTTATAATCATATACATTGTATAATCATATATATATATATAATTATTTCAATTCAGGGGAAATATTGAGCATCTATAGATGGCCAATAAATTGATCTCAGATAGACAATAAGCTGCTCTTTAGGGAGGGAATACAAAAGAAAACATGGAAACACACTTAGACTCTAACTAAACATGTGCCAGAAAGTGCAGTAGGCGCTTTCAAATGAAATGACTTGTATCTTCTCACTTAATAATCCCACCAAAGCTATGAGATAAATACCACCCTAGTTTGATTATACTAATAATTTCTATATGAGCTTACTGGGTCAAAATGTATGAATATTTCTATGGTTCTTGCATGCAGTAATCTAATTTTTGTAAGTCTCATAAAGAAAACACCAAAGAGGTATTTGTAATATGAATTAGGTTATCCAGTGCTGTTCATTTCAAAGTTTTATTTCCTCTGAAACCCTGTTGGGTTATATTGATTCACTCTTAGATAGCAAGGGGTCTTTTCCCAAAGCTTTTGATTTAAAAAAAAAAAACACTTTAGTTACTAGTCATTCTCCTTTTACTAGTTGATATTGTCAAGGTAATTGGGTTTTATTCTATTTGAAGATACCTATGGGTAATGGTCAGGATAGTATACTTTATAGAGATTAGCAGGCAATAAACTGGCTTCTGTCTGGGCCTTCAAACCAAGGGCGTCCCTGTTTAATCTAACAACCTGCTGTGTAGAAACTGTTTCCTGATGTATTCTCACTTAAACGTGGCATCCAGGAAATGTCTTTTTGAAGTACAGCACAGTTGTATTTTTCTAAAATACCACTGCCTAAAATCCCTTCTCACAAGGGATGTGAATGTCAATAAATGAGACTATCATAAGAAAAAAAAAGGTCTTATTTTAGAAAAAAAATTATTCATATATTCAAAAAGCATGTCCTATACCAGTGCTGAGACCAGAGGTACAGGAATGAAGAAGTGAAGAAACTGTGGTTCTTTCCCTCAAGGAACTTGAAGTCTTATAAAAGAAATAGCATGTAAACAAGTCCTCCTGTTTTAACCACTAATCACAGTGATCTATGGTGTTTGGTAATCATAATAAAAAAAGAGCAATCATTTATTAAGCACATCATCTCTGCCACACACTGAATTAAATATTTACAAATATAATCTCATTGGATGCTCACAATAGCCTAATGTGGTAGGCGTACTATCATCATTCTCATCTTCCTGAGGGTTACCTGGGATGAGAGAGTTTGACTTGTCTGCCTGAAATAATGTGGAGGGGTGGAGACTCCGTTAGGAACTGAACTGTCCGACTGCAGAGTCAGGGGACCTCATCCCTATGCTGTACGGCTCAAAGAAGGATGGGATTATCTTTTATTTGGGTGGGTGGTGGGGGTTAGTGGTGTTTGGCAGGGGATGATATTCAGGGATTCACAAAAGAGTAATGTGTTAAACAAGCTGATTTAAAACAAAAAAAATATATGTTTTCCAAGCAGACTTGAACATGGGGAATTCCAGGACAAGAATACAGCACGTGCACAGATAGAGGGACCATTGAGGGGCCTGAGAAATCACGGCTGGAAGAAGACAGACTGTTCCGCATGGCTGGAAATAAGCTGCAAAATGAGTAAGTGGCCTTATATGATTCTGCAAAGATAGTCATGTGACATAGCTAAAGCTTTTAGAGTGTAAATTGTCATTGGACTCCATGGAAGACGTTCAAGCCAAAGAGTTGTATGGCTGATTTAAGTTTCAGAAAGATGGCTCTTCAGAGGGATGGAGGGACTAGAGGGAGAGAACCTGAAAATGGCCATTCTGAGACAAAGGCTATTGAAAATGTCCAGGCGAGAAATTACGGACTAAGGCAGTAGTAATTGGATGGAAATGTCAGGTGAGATGAAGGACAACTTGATTGGAAGTGGGTGGATGAGGAAGAGAAGGGATTGAGGAGACTTCACATTTCTAGTTCAGGTGACTGGGTGAAAGGAGGCTCCACTGTAGGTGCAGCATCATTGGAAGGCAGGGAGAAGAAGAATAATGAGGACATTTTGCTTATGTCTGACACTTAGTTACGTCATATTATGGGGTTACTTCCCCAGAATGAAAACTGAAAGCTTTTAACCCATTTTATTTCCAAATTAACAGTGACTGAAGCCTCAGCATAGTAGTTTAGCAACCCACGTATTTCTGAAGCTAACTAATAAAGCACTTTTTATCCAAGTCCTGTCTTCTACTTAGTAGGTTGAAGAGCTACATCTAAATCTATAAGTTTGTCTACCATATTGGTTGCTCAGGGGAATCAGCTACCAAACAAACAACAGCAACAACGAATATCCAGGGAACACATTTTTGCCTTCTTTTAGCACCCGGACCTTACTGGTGAATGACTTTCCCTTCTCACCATGACCTCTATTATTGAGAAAATTACCGGTCTACTCCTCATATCCTTGTGTTCACTACTGTAGTTCTGTTCCTTGTTCCTATCCATGTTAATTCACTTGATACTATTCTTCCTGCCACCAAGAACTTCTTACACAACAATTTTCTAAAGTTTATTAGGCATTAGTCTGTACACTGGCATTATATTCACCGTATATTGGCATTATATTACTGGTTGACACATTAGCTATTTAAAATATATATTACTTTTTTTTTTCATCTAAAAAACTTTTGCTGAAGCTTTGAGAGTAGAAAACACAAACTTCATTAGGATTTGAAGATAAAGGTAAAGGATATGAGCTATTGAGGACCCACTCTATGCCAGATACAGTGCTTCTATAACCATTTATTCTCCTAACTCATGCTGTGAGATTGGTTTAGTATCCACATTTTTAAGAAGAGGCCTATAATGTTTAATGAGGTTAATACCTGTTAAACCTGCCACAAGTGGCTGGGATTCAACTTAGTCTTGTGAGGAGATAAAATACTGCTGCCTTCAGCTGCTTTTCCCTGGGTAGATGTTTAAAAAATCACTGTGTTTTCTCACCCCTGCATTCAGATAGTTTCAATGTCTTTTAGGTGTTAGATCTCAACAGTCTAAAGAACTGCCCTAGGTGAAATGATCACTTTAGGACAAACATTCATTGCCCTGATTGTTTTACTAATATATTCTAAAGTGATCATTTCTCGCTATGGAAAATACCATAAGGGTATTCACATTGTCCATGTTCATGGCTCCGCAGTGAAATTACAAATATTTGCAGAACAGTTTTAAAGAAGACTTGTAAGTGCTTTATATTTCCCTCTCTCGTGTCGAAGGAAAAATTATCCTTCCATCATATATCAACTACCTTGTCCTTTTTGACTGTGTGGAATTTGAATATTGATGTACATGGAAGCAAGAGAGTTGAAATAAACATAGCAGCTCAAGTCATCCACATAGTAAAATGCTGAACCAGAAAGTGAAGGAAGAGAGACAAGGACTCTGTGAGTTGGATTTAATCACATTATGGATGTTCTGCAAAAGAGAAAGGAAAGGTTTCAGTGTGAGGGAAATATTGTGGGGAGATGGGTAAAGCAAATTTTCTATAACTTTTTAGAATCAGAGATTACTGTATGTCATTTAATTGTCTTATAACTATTTTTCATGCCAGATTAATATGTCTTTGATTGGCATCTTATGGAAAGGTGTCCACATATTTAGTGGGTTATACTGACTATATTCATATAAGATAGAATAAAGAAATGAGAAGCAGCCCTTAGATCTAAAGGCAAAACTTGAATTTTAATTCAGGTGCTACCCTGTTTTCTTTATGTGATATTAGAGGAGAAACCTTAACCTCAGGTCCTTCATTTTCATTCGCACAAAAAAGAGAGAAGAGTAATATTTTTCTTCTATATCCCAAAGACTAGCAATGTGAGAAATCCTGGCAAGGAGGAGCCATGGTCATGTTCATCAATCCAGCTAAGTAATGCAGGAATTTGCCAACCTCATAAATAATACTTTTCTAAAAATGCAGCCAAAATTCAAAACTGCAAATTGTAAATATTAGAATTACAAATTATTATGGTAATTCTATTTTCAGAGAACTAAAACGTGATATTATATCACTGATTTTACCTTTTATTTCAGATGTAATTTTCAACAACATAATATGAGCTTTTCTTATAGTTTCCTTAATTTTGCTCTTTCGTTTCAAAATCAAACATATGGATAGCTAGCTTATGAGTGTCCAGCTAACTATTGACATGTATTGCTTTTGATGTGCATTTTAATATTGTCTGTCTTGCTTTTAATTTCATTACACTTTTTGACACTCCACTTTATCACCACTATAGGTACTTTTCCCTGTTGCCCACTGTTTTATAAATCAGGCAAATTCAATAAACTTTCAAGTAGTTGCACAAACTGGCATGCTACTGATGTGGATGGTGACAGCAGGTAGACACACTGTGTGGGAAAATGAAATAGTTCATCAGCTGATGAGCAAAAGCCAAAATCTGGTGTAAGAAGGGGAGTTCAGGGTTCCAACACACACCAATGGCAAGTGTTCTGAAAATTAAAGCTCTACAAATGAAAGATTAGACTATATATGTGTATGCAGAGAAAATAAAGATTAGAAGAAGAGATAAAGCCTCTTCATGACAAGCTTTCCAAGAGGAGACGCAGTAGGGTCAGGAAAACTTTCCAGAACAAAGAGAATATACAAAAGAATTGCAGAGTTTCAGAAGCTCGGAGTAGGAGCAATTTCTACGTGAGGGAAATTATTAAGAGGGCGATGTAGGAGAAAGTTTTGATATACATTTCAAGAAGTTTCAGTATACATCTGGATAAAATTTCATTTAAGAGAAATAAGGATATCTATGGGAATAGTAGATTCCGAGGTGTGTCTTATAGATAATTAAGAGAAAAATATCTTGGGGCCAGACAAGGAGGATTTCTGTGCCCCTTAGGACAGTCTTCTTCCCTTTTCATTCAATTCTTTATAATCCATAAGTTTCTTAGAAGCAGAAACTTTGAATTACTTTTCAGTACATGAATATTCCAGTATCTCCGGAATCAAAAAGCAATATGAATTGATTCTAAGAAAAAACCAAAAAGGAAAAATAAAGGCACTCTTTATTCAAGCAGATTTTGGATAGTACCCCTCATAATACCTGTCATCTCTTACCTTCAGACTTCGAACTCTCTCCCTCCCAATACGCCACCCTGGTCAGTTCTGGCTAAAGTTTTGATGATTGGCTCAGTCGTTACAGAGGCTCATTTTTCCTCTTTCCTAAACTAGTAATATGATAAAGAAATTTTAAGTCTCATGTTGTCTGTAAGAAAAAGTGATATAGCCCATTCCAACCGTTTTTTTAAAAACCTGAGAATATCAGTGTCTTATTGTTACAGAGGGAATAGAAAAAGAGTCACAAAAATGAAAATTATTTCTGTGTTCAATTTTGAGACAACTGAACGTGGACACAATGGGAAATGTAATAAAAAATTATATAAACTCTTTGGAGCCTCAAAAGATTAAATTTTTCAATAGACCATCTACTGAACATGTTTAGATTATTGTCTGTGAACTCCCTGTTATATTTTTTTCCAAATTGTAAGTTTGTTGTTTCTCTGTTTGCATTTTCTTTTTTAATTTTTGGGTGATGTGCCAAAGGGAAAAGCACTGGGAAGAAAAATCAATAAAACATAGTTACAGTTTCGAACCATCCAAATTAATCCCGGGATTTTAAACAAGCCACGCAAATTCTTTGATCTTCAGTTTTTTAATTTATAATTTAAAAAACTGAACAAAATAGTTGTATATCATTGTAAGGTGGAAAGTAATCTATCTACCTTTATTTAGTTAAATATAGAAAATTTTCAAAAATTTATTTATTCCTCTGCTAGTTATATCCACATGTAGTGAAATTCCAACATACACATCTCTTCAATGTACTGAGGAATCTCAACCTCCCCAAACCAGAATTTTAGATTATTCTGTACGTGCATGGAATTTTCTGTATCAGTGCACTGACAGTTAGTGTGTCCAATCAGGCTATGTCCACGAATCTGGCATAGGGAGCCAATTCGATATAGTGGGTCCAGTGTATCCTGCCCTGGCCTTTCTCTTTGGTGAACAGTAAAGGTGCCTTTTCTCTTTTCCCTACCTCAACCCGGGAGCCGAAGGCCTCTCTTCAATTATCTTGAGTCAACAGTGCTGATATGCATCTGTTAACTGTACTCATTTCCATCAGTACTTCCCTGTGACTTCTTTCAACTCAAGGACAGCTACACTGTCCCCTCCTCCCAGGAATGGGCCTCTTGAGCAAGCTCACTAGTCATCATCAACAGAATAGACAAGATTGGATAAAACTTTGGTTACCAAGTAAACACTTGGTGGAGGAAATAGTCATTCATCAAAGATGGTTAGCAGTGGGTGAAGAGACTGGAGAGGAGGGAATTCTGTCTCCAGAAGTCCAGAGACTTTGGCAGTTATTTTTGTCTGTTTAACCAAGCTTTGCCAAGTGACACACATACAAGCAAATCTTCTAGCTGTTTAAGGTTTGAAATAGTGTGGCAGCAGCTATATCTTCCATTGTTTATGCCTGCTATGGACTAGCTTTCACTGATAAGTTGACTAATATTTGGTATAAACAGCTCCATTTTTCTCACTTAGACTGGCTATTAAAGCTACTTTTGTAGAATATTTTGAAATTGCAGGATTGACTCAATGAGCATAAGTTCCCAGAAAATCTATACAACTTTATTGTTCCCCAGAATGTTGTAATAGTCTGTGATCTTCAGAATAGAAAACCAAGATCTCTGGAGCATAAACGTATCATCAGAGACAATGATCTCATTTGCTCTTCTGGAAAATTAACACGTGTCTCAGATTCTGAGATCTAGCTCCCTCTTTTCACCAAAATTTCTTGAAACCTAATAAACTGAGACAGCTTGTAAAAAAATATTTTGGGGGGTGGAGGGCTGACTTCACTCATTCTGCTTTGAAATGGTCAGCAATGTATTATATCTACTGTAGAAGTAATCCTAAAATGCCCTAAAGATCACATGATCTTCTTTGACTACATTAGTCATAGCTATTAGGACCAAGGAGACTAATACATAGGCAGGGCTAAGACAAAACATATATATCTCTTAATAATTTTTTTTCTGACAAAGTGAGTTCTATTTCGGGAATAGAACAATGATCCTTAGGAAACATGTTACTATGTTAATATATGTCACCATTTTTTCTGCTGAAAACTACACAATGTTGTAGAAAGAAATCAAAGAAAATCTAAATAAGTGAAGAGACATACTGTGTTCAACGAAGGGAAAACACACACAGTGAAGATGTCAGTTCTTCCTAAACTGATATACAGGTTTAACACAGTTCATATCAAAATCCCAGCAATTTTTTGTGGATATGGACAAGATTATTCTAAAACTTATATAGAAAGTGAAAGGATTTAAGAATAGCTAAAACGATTTTGAAAAGGAAGAATAAACTAGGAGGAAATCAGTCTACCCAATTCCAAGGATAGTTGTACAGCTACATTAGTAGACTATGGAATTGGTGGAGGAATTGGTGGAAGGATAGACAAAGATATCAATGGAATAGAATTTTGAAACCCAGAAATAGATACATACTCTTACTAATTTGAATTAAAAGAGAAATGCTCCTGAATCAATCAGATGATGGTGGTCTTTTGAAGGAGTGAAGTCTGGAATGGAGCAGCCAGGTTCTTCTTATTCAAGCAGAGGGAACCAGAGTCGTAGAAAGCAGAAAAGAGGAGAGATCAGAAACTTTGGAGGTTAGAAGCAACAGAGAGGAAGGGAGAGAAAAACAGAGAAGAAAGAGAATTATTGACTTCTTGTTTCTGTAAGTTTCAGCTGCTTCTGGAGACTCCTTTTTCTTTCCAATTAACCCATTTTATCTTTGCGCTAATTAGAAAAGACATCTTATTGTTGTGGTTCTTGTCCCAGGCTACCCGCAGCCACTTACAAAGACAGATAAACAGTTTAGAACAATTCAGCAAACTAAACAGTTCAAGGATAATAATGCACTGAGGTTTGCTGAGAGTTTCAGGCTTGCAAGACAAGCCTTCATGCTTCTGTGCAGAAAATGATAGAACAGCGATCTCCAAGGCAATAACCAGAGGCAAAGGTACATGACTTTCAGATTTAGGATAAAATTTAGAATTCTGAGACGGCATATTTGAGGCAATAAACACTAATGCTTTATGGACACCAGCAAGGGGTGTCCATGTGCCTAAGAGTCTTAGGTGTTCATGTGCCTAAGAGTCTCACTGACTAGGACTGGATACCAGGTCTAAGGCTAAATCATCCAGGGCAAGTCACTTAACCTCTTCAACATTTAGTTAGTTAAATGGAAATAATAACAACAGCTATTCCACAGGAGAGCTATAATGATCAACATACAGCATAACACTCTAAATGATATGCTGAATATTCGAAAGTGGTTTAGTGGTATTAACGTTGGTTGTGTTTTAGTTTTTATTATCTGTCACTTGGACAGGTTTTAGAGAAGGTCTATAGATGAAGACACTAAAATGCCATTTGTTAAAATTTTACAAATGTATAAGATGTTCTTTGTCACTTGACACTCTTGAAGTCTCATGAACTTGGGGGGGTAAAAGGGCCAAGTTCAGAAACCCACATGTTCACGTTCGAACTGTTTCAGTTATTTGCTTAATGCCAACTTTTCAGAATATGAAGTTATTAATATGTAAAAGGAAAGTAATGATATGGCCCTCAGAAATAAATCATTGGGATGAACAGATAAAATGCACATTAAATGATTTACAAAGTTTTAAATACTATAATAAATATGTATGATTATTATTCAGAATTTTTGGCTCCCTAAGGTAGTGAAACAGCTTTGAAATTCCATTCTGACAATTTAATACCTTTCCTCTACATTTCTTTGTAAAATCTGACTTCTCAGCAATTGTTTGGTTTATGACATACAATCTGCATTAGCAGAAGTAAGCACACACATTAGTTATACTTATTGAATAGCTGTTTGCTAACTGGCCTAAGGAAACTTACGGAGTTTAAAAGGTTGAGGTAAGGTATCAAAATACACTGGCTCGCTTTAAAGTATAGAATTCTGTTTGTTTTTTAATTTATTTATTTACTTACTTACTTATTTATTTATTTTGGCTGCATTGGGTCTTTGTCGCTCCACACGGGCTTTCTCTGGTTGCGGTGAGTGGTGGCTTCTCTTCTTGTGGAGCACAGGCTCTAGGCGCGCGGGCTTCAGTAGTTGTGGCACGCGGGCTCAGTAGCTGTGGCTCACGGGCTCTAGAGCACAGGCTCAGTAGTTGTGGCACACGACCTTAGTTGCTCCACGGCATGTGGGTTCTTTCTGGACCAGGGCTCGAACCCATGTCCCCTGCATTGGCAGGCAGATTCTTAACCACTGCGCCACCAGGGAAGCCCCTAGAATTCTTTTAAAGATACAATATAGTAATTGGTAGGTATTCTGTTAAATGTTAGCCACATAAATGCAATTGATTATAAAATAGTTAATTAAATTAAGCATAGCCATTTAACTCACCTACCATGAGTCCCAAGATTGTGATGTAATTGAAATCAAGGTTCCATTTGTTACAGTTCACTGCTGTGAGCTTTCTTGCAATCTCTGCCAAACAAAATGAAACGAATAGAGGTTACATATTCAAGGCTCTTGTCTTTTATTCCTTAAAGTTCATCAATATGTAAACCCCCGGGGAGTTAGCTTTCTCAGTTTGTACACCAGGCCTTCACTCATGTGAGGATCACAGTTCGGTGAGTTATGTAAAAGATACCTGCCATCACTCTCTACCCTATCCTCCCAAAAAAGAGGATAACCTGAAAAAATGCTTAGGATATAAATGGGGGGAGAATAGTAAGAGCAATAAGCAGTGCAGAAAGCTTAAGGTGTGTGTGGCAAGAGGTAGAGATATAAGCAGATATATCTTTTATATATAACTCTATATATATCTTTTCTATAACTTGGGAAACATAACATTCTGAACTAAAACTGACTTTGGGGGGATAGAACTTCAAAAAGATTTTATATAAAATTCTAATTTGCAATAACTTTCCAGTCACTTCTCACTGATTCAAGCCACCTCACAAACATTTACTAAAATTGTTACTGAATCGAATTTGGGTCCACTTGCTCATGTGGAGTAAAGTCAATGTACCTATACTGGGTTGTAGTGAAGGAAAGTGCAGCATTTATTGTAGGCACCAAACCAAACTCCTCAGTGGGTTTTAGGGAGGCATTTTTTTAAGGCAATTGAGAGAGGGAAGTCTCAGGCTATGTGATCAGCTTGTGCACAGTTCTCTGACTGGTTGACTGTGAGGTAACAGGGTGGTGTCATAGGAGTTCACATTATCAATCCTGAGGCTCCAGCTGGTGTGAGGGCTACGTGCTCATGATCATCAAATAATTAACTTCTTCCATGTAGTGGGGGTTTTAACATCTGTAGAACAACTCAGGAAATGAGCATCAGATACTGTTATCTATGTAATTCAGGGAGGAACTAAAGATTCTGTGACTGCATATGACTGATTTATTCTTTAAGTTGTTATCAGTTCTCCTGGCCCAACTTCTGTTTCTGTCATTACATGTTCACATTCTTTCAGTCATTAATTCTTGAGCCAGACTTTTGTGTCTCAGGGGAGGCCTGAAAAACTATAGTTTTTCTACAAACAAGAGGCAGATAGAGGACATGGTGGTAGCGGGGGTGGGGGGGGTGGGAAGGGTCTGTCCCAGGAAGGCCCCGTAGGGTCCTGTTCTTTTACATAATGAATCATCAGATCCACTTCTTGGATCATATGCCAACTCCTCCAGTACCTCCACCCCATTCTGAAGTTCTTTACATCAGTAGCCATTGCTAGTCTAGTTTGCTTTGTGTTTATAACCTGTAGAGAGGGTAGCATCCTCAGACATTAACTTATTCACGTGCCAATATCAAGCATTCATTAAAGGTTTGGAATTTTATAGATGCTCAATAAAGATTGTGAAATAAATGACTGAATAAACAAATTAATGGATAATAGATAAATGGATGGGTGGATAAATGGACAGATGGATGGATGAATAGATGGATAGATGGATGGATGAATAAGCAGATGGTTGTCTGAGTCTTGATCAAACTGAACTATTCTGTTGTCATAAAAATCAAAACATAAAGCATTAAGAATATATACCCAGCACTCTAATTTTATTAAAGGGCTTCTTTATAATCTACTTTATTTTTCTTCAAATTCAGGATATTAGGGCTTTCTTTGTTTACTTTGTTTACTTCTTTCTCTTTCAAATTATCAAAGAAGGAATTTGGGGGAAAACACTTTTTTTTAATCCAAGAAATATTGAACAGTCTACAAAGCCCCTACACAAAGAGAGAAGAGATCAATTAATGTTATCATCAGTGCACTTAAATGTAGCTTCTAAAAATGAGACGCTGATGAAAAGGCATTTAAAAACTGTTCCCTTTACGCCATTCTAAATTAGTTGATGTTATTTCATTTTTTTTCTCCTCTGAGCTTTCAAAATACTCATGCTGAGATACTGAGATTGTATTCAGTTTGTGAAATTAGTGACATAAAGCTTCTCCAGCCACCCCCATTATCTAGCACAAAGACGCTAAAGCAGAATTGAAATCCTGTTTTATATATATATACATATATATATATATATATATATATATTGCATTAAATTGGTTCCCAGCGGGGTATCTTAATTAAGATGTGCTTATTACCTGGGTCCAGATTAAGTGGCATGGACTGTATCACAGTCTTTATAAATCAGACAGAAAGCAGGGTTAGCCCAGGCCCTGATTTGCTTACAAAGGCTAATCGCCCATCACCTTCATGGTACAATTGTGGTGGGGGACTTTTTAATACCACACCAGACACTGCTTTAATTTAATGTTAAGAATGCACATACCCTATTGCCCTTTCTTAAGTAAATAGTTGTAGGTTTTAAAGTATTACTCTCCTAAAGAGAGATTTCCATCAGGCCCCCACTTTATGCTATGTGGTATTAATATGGTTCTTCTACAGAACCTGGGAAAATTGGAATTTTTTTTTACTATTTTAGCTCCTCCTCTCTCATTTCTATTGTACCCCAACTCAAACGCCCATGACATCATACGCTCCCTACCCCACATATACCCTCTTCTGATTAGTCTTCACCTCCCCTCTCAATCTTTCCAGAATCCCCAGAGCATCAAATCTGTGATAGACCAAGAAGCTCTTTATGATGTAAAAGCACAAGTCAGCGTTCAATCTCCAAGGTCCAAGATGGCCAAGAGATTGAGCTCCAGAGTCCCAAGTGGATTTTTGTATGTCCTTTGTGACAGAGATCAGAGAAAGAAAGAGACTTCTGTCGGGACCATCCATACAGCCATGTAGTTTTGCAATGTCTCCTTTATATCTTTCACTTTACAAAATTTATATTTTTTAATTTTGATATGTACCTGGATGCAAAGCAAGGGAGGAGCTATTCCACTTGACTTTAGAAAGCAGGAAAATTAGCTGATCAAAGGAGTAGGAAGCTTTCTCATCCAGGTAAACACCCCCTGGTTCATCCTCATCGACCTGTGAGTAAAATCGTATTGAGTGCCCTAGTTTTCCTTACTCTTGAGTGCCTAGGAAGCTCACATATGAATTAAATATTCAGATGAATAGCAAAGATTCTATGAAACAGTCCATCAAACACCTTTAAAATCCAAATTGCTGAAAGAGCCAGCATAGTTACATAAATATTTGATGAAGGGGACTCAGTTATTGGTGCTGCAATAATTATACAAATTGTAATGGTAATCCTCACTATCAATAATACCTTTAGAGGAAATGGCATTATAGACTTCACTTAGAATAATAACGATATTAACATGGTACTGACACTTGGCAAGCCAGTATCTCCCAAGCTGGGCTCGCTTGGCAATCAGGACAGCAAGGAAGCTTAGCAAACACATATTTTTTTGGCTGTCGTTCAGTTACTGGAGTGTCAGAGAATATTTGGTATTTAATGCTATGCAAAGTGTTGTTCCCGTTTGATTGTTGTATACTATATAAGCCTTGGAGCATGACGTGAAGTAATTTAACAACTGGAATAACAGGCATTTGGGACAAAACTAATTTCATAGGAAGGCTGATCACAGACACTCAACTTGTTCATAAAAATGTACCTTGTCATATAATACAAAGTTGAAGATCAAGCTACAGAGGGGGAAAAAAAGCCAATTATGTCCCTTGATTCTTATGACACAAAGTCTATTTTTCACGATGATATTATCTTAGCTCTAAATGTCACCATGTGCCTTGGTCTTTCTTGCCATGTCTCTCTCCAGTTTGCAAGAAATGGGCAATTGAGTCAGTAAGTTTGTCAGGGTTCTAATGAGCTCTTTTTTTAAAAAAAATAATTAATTAATTTTTGGCTGCATTGGGTCTTCGCTGCTGCGTGTGGGCTTTCTCTAGTCGCGGCGAGTGGGGGCTACTCTGTTGCGGTGCGCGGGCTTCTCATGGCAGTGGCTTCTCTTGTTGCGGAGCATGGGCTCTAGGCACGTGGGCTTCAGTAGTTGTGGCACATGCGCTCAGTAGTTGTGGCTCGCAGGCTTAGTTGCTCCGTGGCATGTGGGATCTTCCCAGACCAGGGATCAAATCTGCATCCCCTGCACTGGCAGGCAGATTCTTAACCACTGCGCCACCAGGGAACTCCCCTAATGAGCTCTTATACGGGCTCTTGTATCGTAGGAGGGCTCTTCATTTCTACCTGGTGCTGAAATATTCTCATCAGTGTTATCAGACATGATACAAAGACATAAGAGAACACAAGTGAACAAGGTAGAGTATGAGCCACTGCTGATGACTGGAGTCTGTTTTGTTTTCCTGGACAGCTTACACAGCTATACTCTTAGGAGTCAGTCTCCATATCACTCCCACATTTTTAAAGTCACCTCACTTTAGTATCTGTTAAGGAAGAGGAGGCTTCATCTTATGATCTCCCAGATTCACCCACTCTGCAGCTGCTCTTCAGCATTGTGTTTTCTCTCCATCAACTGTGGTGCTTGTCACTGTCAGTGACTCTTCAGCATTGATAGAACTGTGACATTGATAGAATCCTGCATCTCCTGCCAAGAATTGAGCGGAGAATTGAGTGTGAGAAAAAGCTACACTTCGCTTTACTCTCTATCTTTTATCTTCTTCTTCTTTGGAACCCTACCCACTATTTTAGAATTCAGTGAATTCTTGGATGTAAGACCTACAAGTTCCAATTTCCAAAAGTATTCTCTACACACCCACTGCTTACTGTACTCATTCACAACAACCTAATTCATGCCACCATCATCTTTCACCTGGACTATTGTGCTCAACTTTCTCTTGATCTTCCTACTTCTTTCTCCTGTTGCATCCCTACTCTCGTTGATCCATCCAACACACCAAACCAATACTTCCCCTACTCTAAATCAACACAGGGCCAGGTACCAGGCAACTAGGGACAGCCCCTATGCCCTAAAGCCCACTGGAATTATTCAGACTAGCCAATGCTAAGCTGTTTACCCTGCCCTGCCCTGCCTTGCCTTTCCTACAAAAACCCCAATAAAGCTTTCTGACTTGGCTTTTCCCTTGCTCCTGCTTCTGCCTGATCAAAACTGGTCAGTTTTCATTTTTCCTTTCAATGGCATTGACCTCTCTGTGTTGACTAGTCACGTCCATATGTTAAAATCCCATGGGTATAATTTTAATACAGGTGTCAGTATGGATTATAGTGCCCAGTTCAGAGCACATTTGAAGGGGTTCTTTAATGAATTAGATCATATACACATAAGACTTGTCCATGACTTGAACAGGAGGTTAAAACAGAGCCGCTCTGGTTGAACTGGAGGTCCTTCTGCTGTGACCATTGAGGAAAACCACTTTTCAGGAGAGGAACTAGGCATGTGATATTCATGTGTAATTAATGATATTGGCTTGCAGAAGTCTGTTTTTTCACATGCATCTAGGTCAGTTTAGCCAATATACCTTTACCAGGTGTATCAAGAGCAAATCCCTGGTCTCTGGATCATGAACTTCATTTCCTATACCTGCTTTTTTCTTTTAATAGCATCTTTCTGTGGCCCATTAATTCCACTTTTGACACTTTAAAATAAGATGAGAAAAAAAATCAAGAACTTAGTTCTCCTGCCTAGTCATCGAGTCTTTCAGATGATTGATGGAAGGACAGAACTATTCGTATATGCCTGGCAGAAATCAGGTTTGTCCTCCAAGAATCAGAAGATCGAAAGGCAGGAGGGATCCTGTGATTCATGACAGAGGGTGGTAGGTGCTTGGATGAGTGATTAAAAAGAAGTGGGAAAAGGTGGAGGCAGGATCTGGGGGATGGGGCACTGTAAAAACTTTAAGGACTAACCACTTATAAAAATATTAAATACATTTTTAACGAGTCATTGTGAATAAAACCTACTTACTGCTAATATTACAGGACTTCTGTCAACCAGAATACTATTCCTTGTTCATTTGTAACTTGGGAAAAGAAATGGAATTTAATTAGACGGGAGGAGCCACGTCTGGATAGCACTAAGCATTTTTTTATATTGCTGATGCTTCCTATTACCTTTTAAAAAACTGCATGGCAATCTAGCTTGACAGATGTGCTAACAGAGATGGATGTGACATTACATTCCAGGTTTTGTTGTGGTTGCTGTTTTGGATGAATACAAACGCAATTCTTTGTGACTGATAAGCCTAAACTTTTAGTATTCAGTGATGTAGAGAATTTCATAGGAAGACAGACCCAATTTTATTAAAGACTTTCAGGCAGTTTGTCTTACTCTTTTTATCATGAATACATGATACAAAGATTTCAGCTGAAACATAGTTTTCTTGACAATGGACAAGACAGACAAAGTGAGGACTCAGCCAGAAAGACCTGAGAAATGGTAGATTCATAAGCCTGGGTTTGGCCACCTGAGCAACTTAGTAGAATCTGTCCCCTGGAAAGAGGCTCTGTGATGGAGAGAAGGTTTGTTGGGGAATGGTCTCAGGAGATAACACTTGTAAGAAAGTGAGGGAGGCAGAATTGAGCAGAGAGAGAAGCTGGCTGACAACCAAGTTGCATCTGTGACCTTAGAAGATCCCACAGGGAGCTCTGAAACTGGACTGGCCCTTTAGAGTTGTCCCACATTGAGTAAAGGTGGCTGGGCCTTTGCACCTGTAAATCAGCCAAACATTACCTGTGGCTGAGACAGTGCCCGGTGAGAAACAGCTGTGAGCTCTTTGAAGCCAGTATTGCTTCAACCCTAAAGAGGGATCTGGGCAAAGCACCATAGTATCTATCATACTCAGCCTGGATCTGGACATTCAGAGCCACAGAAGTGAGTGAAATCAGAATGCATGTAGAAAAATTAGTTTCAAATGTGGGGATGTAAACTTCTAAATGAGTGATGAGGCCCAGGTAGACCTCCGGCGGGGAAAGTGAAAAGCCAAGTTTTTGGAATAAGGGAGATATAGTACTAAAGAAATCTTTATCAGAGTGAAAGGAGGTGATTTACAGAGGGCGATAGCCTGATTGTAATACGTCTCAGTAACAATTTCCTGAAGTTGTTTTATTGGGCAAATAGGGGCTGCTGGTTTAGTGGAACAAAAGCTGCAGTGAAAAACAGATGTTTCATTCCTAAAACAATGAAGACTAATTTCACTTACGGTGATACCAAAACGTTAAAGATTTTTTTTTTCTTTACAAACATGTATCCCCATCTTGTTTTTGTTTTTTTTTTTTTTTTTTGCGGTACGCGGGCCTCTCACCGCTGTGGCCTCTCGCGTCGCGGAGCACAGGCTCCAGACACGCGGGCTCAGCGGCCATGGCTCATGGGCCATGGCTCACGTGGGATCCTCCTGGACCGGGGCACGAACCCACGTCCCCTGCATCGGCAGGCGGACTCCCAACCACTGCGCCACCAGGGAAGCCCTGTATCCCCATCTTGAAACAAAAATGTTTAAAAGAGAAAAAATGGATGGAGATCAACTTTGATCAAGGAAGCACAAAACCTTCTAGGGCATGAAAGAAGTCTTTTAAGGGTTTACACCAAGGTTTCTCAAGAGAGACGCTATTGCCATTTTGGACCAGACAGTTTGTCAGGATGCCTGTGCTGTGCATTGCAGGATGTTTAGCGGAATTCCTGGCTTCTGCCTCATAGATGCCAGCAGCAACTACTCGTCCCCCAAAGTCATGGCAACGAAAAAAGTCTAGACATGATTGAATCACTGGGGGAGTGTGTGTGTGTACTGGGGGAGGTGGGAATGGGGCAAAACTGCTCCAGCTGAGAATCACTGGTCTAAGTAATTCTGTTTCATTCCGGTTAGGCTTACTGACTCTCCCAGTTCACCCAGGACTGAGGGGTTTCTCTGGATGTGAGAATTCCAGTGCTAAACCTGGGCAAGTCCCAGGCAAACAATTCAAGTTGGTCACACTTAGCAAGCTCTGTTTTGGAGTGCTGTGTGTTAGACCAGAAGAAATACAGTGTTACACCAATGTAAATAATATGCAGCAGAATTGCCTAGCAAAAATTGTCCTTTGCACCTAAAATGAGCTTCTAATTTCTTCAGGACAATGTTGGGGTGACAAGCTTCAACTAACAAAAGAGAATTCCATGTAATTTTAGCTCATCTGGTAAAAGATAGTTCACTGAAACTTGATCATATGTAAAAATGAATAATCTTGTTTTTATTTACAATGAAACTGAGTTCTGAGTAAAATGTCATTATGTTTAACAGGCCTTAAGAGAGAATGGTTTTCACAAATAAGTTTTAACATTCAAAATCCAATTATTTAAATAAAAATAAAGCCCAGTGATTTATTTATTTATTGCCCAGATTATTCCACATTTAATCAAGGCCATCCCTCTCAATACTTTGCTTCCTAATATAGTTCAGTTACATAAGTACCTGACTTTGATCTCACTCCTGGGTGGTTTTATTTTTTCCTTGATGAAGGTGGTCAGGAAAAAAAAGGAAAAGAACTGTGTATATGTTGGTGTACTAGTTTCCTAGCGCGGCCATAAACAAGTTACCACAAATTTGGTGGCTTTAAACAAGAGAAACTTATTCTCTCACATTCTGAAGGCTATCAGTGTGAAATCAAGGTGTCGGTCAGGGCTGTGCTCACTGCGAAGACTCTAGGGGAGAATCCTCCCTGAAGCCCAGTGATTTATAATTTAGTTTTCAGCAGAGGTTTCTCAAATAAATCACATTATTTATACACTCCATTCATTTACCCCAGTAAATTGAGGAAGCTGAAGAGAAAATGATTTACTCATGGGGCAGTGTACTAGCATTATGCTCTCAATATGTAAGCATTCTGAATATAGTAATGCAAACTAATTGAAAATTTACTAGGGAGAGTGAAACTAGGTTAAATATTGTTCCCGTTGTTGAAAATGCATTGTTTAATTATTAAACAAATCCTTATTAAAATCCTATGGTTTGGTAAGGACACTGTTAAGTGTTGAGGAGAGAAAAAAAATCAGTAATACTTTCCCCACAAGATAGCAAACTTGATGGGCAAGAATTGCTATATATTGGGATATGAGCAAAGATTAATAATACTGAATAACAGTAACTGTTATTGATTACTGTGTGTCAGGCATTATGTTCAGTACATTTTTATATTTTTTATTAATAACCACAAGCTCACAAAGTAGGTATGAGTAATATTCAGATTTTAAATTTTAAATTATATATATGTATATAGGGAAACATAGTTAAAAAAGGTTTTTTTTAACTAATTAATTTATTTATCTCTATTGAAGTATAGTTGATTTACAATGTTGTGTTAATTTCAGGTATACAGCAAAGCGATTCAGTTATACATATTCATATGTATACATATAAATATATACACACATATATATTCTTTTGCAGATACTTTTCCCATATAGGTTATTACAAAGTATTGAATAGAGCTCCCTGTGCTATACAGTACATCCTTGTTGATTATCTATTTTATGTAGAACAATGTGTACACGTTAATCCCAAACTCCTAATTTATCCCTCTTCCCACCTTTCCCCTTTGGTAACCATAAGTTTGTTTTCTATGTCTGTGCGTCTGTTTATGTTTTGTGAATAAGTTCATTTGTATCATTCTAAAAAAAGAGATTTGAGCTCATTTGCGTGCAACTCTTCTGTGGTTTTACTGAAGGCTAAGGATCTTTCTCATACAGTCAGTGGAAATGGTTTTGGGCAGCAAGGAAAGAAGATCTTCCATGGGCACTAAAATCTCTCTGCCTTTTTGTTCCTTACTAATCAGGGAAAGACATGTCCAAGGTCTAAAAGTATAATAGTCTTTCCATGAGCTCCCTTCCTTCCTTCCTATTCTCACTACTGAATATCAAGACCCTATATTTAGAACCCTATTTGTTGCTTGGGTTTTATTTTATATTTGAATACAGATATTGTCTTGAATATCTTTGAAGGTGAGCAGAATTCTCTTTTGCTTCTCTCAACTCCTCAACCAGGTCTTCATAAGCGAGGGAGGGAAATGAATCCTCCTTCATGGTTTATGACTTTGTGGTTCATAAAACCTCTCTTCAGAATAGATTATTGGATGTAGAGGTGAACGAGACACTGTTTATCTTGTCTGACCACCTTTTGACCCAGCAGTTCACTACCATATAGAGAGCAGAAATCCTGTTATGGAACATTTGCTGGTTTTTCAAAATTTTATTTTTGTTGTGGTACATTTTAAAACCAACTGATGGGGACTTCCCTCATGGTCTAGTGGTTAAGACTCTGCACTCCCAGTGCAGGGGCCTGGGTTTGATCCCTGGTCAGGGAACTAGATCCCGCCTGCCACAACTAAGAACCCACATGCCGCAACTAAAGATCCCACATTGCTGCAACTAAAGATCCCACATGCTGCAACTAAGACCTGGAGCAGCCAAATAACTAAATAAATAAAAATTTAAAAAAAAACTGATGGTAACGTTTAAGGTTCTAGAAGGTGTAATTATAAGGCAAGAACACATATTGCTTAGAGAAGGAACTCCAATGAGAGCAGGAGTTTGACTTAATCACTGTGTCCTGGAGCCCAGCAAAGTGATTGCCGCATGGTGAGAGCTTGGCAAACCTCAGCTGTATTGAATTGAAATAGATTTCCTGTATCACAAGAGAATCACATGAATTATATATAGCTTAAACTACTGTAGTCATAACTACTGTATAACTACTTGTAGTCACGGCTACTATATTTGTAACTACTAGCAGTTATATAGCAGTTAACAATAGTGGTTTAAACTGCATACAAATTGTTAAACTTTGTATAAGTATATAATTTATATATATATATCTATAGGTATATACATATATAGTGCAATATTTATAATACTATAATATATATAGCTCAGACACCAATCAGAGGAACTTTGCATCTCTATGGGCAGGGAAGGTGTTCCCTTTTAATGAGTGGCAGTGATGTGGAAGAGAACAGGTAGGGATTTGAGTTTCATTCCAAGTCTGACATTTACTAGGTTAGTGAAGATGGTAAACCTTTCTGCCCATCTGTGCTCCTGATTCCATGCTTGTAAAATTTACCAGCAGAAATTCTTTACAGCTCTAAGGGCCTAGTATTTCCCGGTCACAAGCTAATCCACACTCATTTAGGTTTATGATGAGAAACTAATAAGAAATTTTTCGACTTTGGAGCTTTCAAGAAAAAATTTTTAGCTCTTTGTTTTGAGCGCGTTGTCAATGTAAAAAATACAGTCCCCTTCCCATTTTGCCCAAATTCTCAGCACTCTTCTGTAGATAGCACCCTATGTTCCACTTTATAAACTCTGTTTTAGTTAAGGTGTTTTTGTTTAAATGCGAAGTAGTCATTACTATTTGAGATCTTAAAAGATAAATATAAAGGCAGGTTTTTTGTATTTAGAAACTTTAGAAAAGGGAATGTATTGACATCTGTATCTAAAAATGTAGAAAGGAAAAAATGGGAACAAAACAATCTCTCATTATGCCTATTTCCCACTGGATGTTTTCCCCCTGTTTTTAAGGCATCCCAGTCCTTCTGTCAACTTCTGTCGAAGTGGCTGTCCCTGTCACTTGTCTGTCACTGCTTAATGTCATTCTTAAAAAGACTAGCAGACTTTCTGAGTGACATTGTAACTTCAATCAACTTGCATTTCTGCCACAGTATGAATTATTCTTGAAAACTTATGCATCCTTCCTAGGCTCTTTGAGGCCTTAATTGCCTAGAATGTCACTTGATCTAGAAACTTTCTCCAAGTGGTTCTGTCTGAAAGGAAGTCTGTCTGAGCTTAAGGAGCATCTTCTTTCATAAAACATTTTAAAACAAGTTCTAAAATCGTGCCTGGTACACATTATTATGAGATATTGAGATGACCTGTTGTCACGTTTGTTGAATTATTTAATATTCCAGACTTTGCAGAGGTAGCACAGAACCCTGTGGTAGTCACTACCCAGACTTTGAAGCCAAATTGGTTTCAGTCTGGATTTCCCTTCTACCAAGCCTTTGACCCCAGGCATTTCATATTAACTCTATCCACCTTGGGTTCACTTGGTAAGAGTGGAGATTGAAAGCATCGAACTCATAAGGTTACTGTGTTGATTAAGTACAATTAAGTATTTCATGCTTGGAACATTGTATGGCCACTTTCCTTCCTTTGATGCCTGTCTCTGGGAAAACTTTAAGGGACATCTCCTAGGGAGCCCAAAACATGAAACTCTGAGTATAAGTCAGGGTGTGGTGATGAAAAATCCTGGCTAACCAAGTCCTGATTTGAAAGATTCTGTTCGTTGTCTCTATCGAATATGCATCATTATCAGACTATATATGCCATTTTCTATCTTTGCCTCTTCCTCCCCCACCCCTTCCTTCCTTCTCCTGTTTCTTCCATCCTTTCTTTTATGTGCATGCTTCAGAAAATTGGTACCTGGAACTGCCATAACGCAATGTACGGATGGATGTTTACATTTTGCAGATGAAGAAACTGAGATACAGAGAGATTTAGGAACTTATCCAAGTTCACCCAGCTAAGAAATGCCAGATCTGGGCATTTCTCCTTCACCAAGCAGCTCTGTAGAAGCATTTCATGGCCATCCTATTAGTTTCTCTGATTGAATGACACTAAACCTGCACTTTTGTTTCTCTCTTAGGGGAGGGCTGATTCCAGGCCTCATAGCAGCTATTCACATTCTCATACAAGGTCCTTTTAAAATGTGGGAATAGCCTTGAGATTAATTTCTTTTAAAGCAAACTTAAACTAGCTTTTCTATTGATGCTGTGAAGAGGAAAATAGCCTTGTCCAAAGTTGATAAGGAATTGAAAAGTGAGGTTAATAATAAAAGCAGAATTAGAAGCAGTTTCAGTGGTGATATGTCACATGCAAGCCTATAAAATAAATAGCAATTATCACATTAGAAGAATGAGTCTCTTGGAGTTGGAGCTATTTCTGACAACTCTGTCTGTGTACCATTCCCCTCTGCCTTGCTCACTTTGTGTCTCTCATTGACTAAATCAGTGCATGACACTCCCCATCCCTGTGCTTAAGACAAAAGCTATTTTGTTCCATAAGAACTCAATAACTAAAGACAAAACCATGTCATTCCAGAAGTACCCCTTTAGCAAATACTGTCTGTATTATACTTCTCTTCTGTATGGAACAAACATTAACTAGCTAATGCATATTGTACCCACAAAGTATAATAATAAATCCTTAATAACTGGTATAAGATATTATGTACAGCATAATACATGCTAAAAATGCTTGTTTTATATTATCTTTCTGATTCCTTACAACAGCAGAGTTATTAATCATTACTGCCATTTTAGAGATCAGAAAATAGGAGTTTGGTGAGGTGTAATGGCATGTTGAGTTTTATGGTGCTATAGAGTGGCAGAGAGAGAAGTTAAACTCAGTTTTGTAGGGATATCTGGCCTTAATCTTAAGTGTATATCACCCCTCTAAATTTATTGTATAGAATATCCGCATATACATGATATGCTTGTCACTACCAGCAACGGGAAGTCATGATTAGTTTTTCCAAAGCTTGGAGACATTACTTCTGAAATTTTGGTTAAGTCAGATAAATAAAAATATCTCAGTATAACTTAATTATCTTCATTTCTAAGTGTTTCCATCAAGCACAAAAAGTTTCTCATGAGCCCTTTATGATGGACCTGCTTATTTATTCCAGAGGTTACATGCAGAATAAACTTCATATCTGCAGGAGGACTCTAGTCCCCCAGGGGAGGCTTCGTATTGTGGAAAGCCATCTACCTGAGCTCTTTCTCTACTGGATGCCTTAGTGTCATAATGGCCACCATAGCCCCACCTCTGTGAGTATCGTCCGTAATACAAACACAATCACCGTTGTGAATCATGTGACTGCAACAATACAAAACGGTCTTCCAGTGCTCAGAGATAAGTTAGCCCAAAATGTATTTGCTTAATTGAATTCTTTCTACAAAACACCTTTTTTGGCAGCTGGATAGATGAGAAACAGTGAAAGGAAAGGTTGGCCACTTGACACTGTTGTGAAGCTTGTAGGTTCGTCTTCAGTTGTGATTATCATAGGCTCTGTGGCTCCCTAGGACTCTCTGGGAACCGCTGGAGCCCTCTCACCTTGGACATGATGGTATGGTGGGCCAGGAAGCATTTCTGGTGATTCTGCTGCTCACTCATTGTAAGAACTAAGCTAAGTGCAATGCTTCTTGAATGTGGCTGCAGTTTTAAATCACTTAGGAAGATTTAAAAGTAATGACAAAATTAAATGAAAATATCTGGAGATAGAGCCCAAGCATGTATTTGTTTTGTTGTTGTTTATCTGAGACTTTTTGAACCTCTCTCAGCCAACCCCTCTCTGTTAAATAGCTGATATGTGTCAGACATGGAATAATTGTTCTGCATGCCTGTCACACCTTTATGACATAGGTATTCACCCTGCTTTGCAGATGAGGAAACTGAGGCACCAACGTATTAAGTAACATTCTCAAAGTCACTCATTGAGTAAGTAACCAAGATCTGAAGCCTGGCTTTTCAGCCTCAGAGCCTGCTCTCTGACCCACTAGTTGGCATCAATCTAGACACACAGCAGGTACCCAACACAAACTGGTTCTTTTCTTTCCTGCCAGTACGTCGAAGTACACTTCCCTTCCTACTTTCTTCCACGTTCTTTAGTGGAAAAACATTGAGCTGATGGATTTTCTTTGAAACTCTGCTTTGTAGGAGCTAAGTACTTTTCTTTTTTCCAAAAACAGAGAGGTGAGAAATTCTTTTAAGAGGGGAAAAAATGGAGCAGAAGGGAGAATATTATTTCATGAAAGACCTTAGGGTCCCTGGATTTCAAATGTAAGTGAAATTTTTAAAAAACTCTGATAGTATTCTGTTCATTATATGCTGCCCTATAATCTTTTCTAGGTTTTTTTTTTCCCTTTCTCCACTAAACTGTTTTTTTTTTTCTTTTAATGGGGGTATAACCATCATAATTTGCAGCTAAGAAATAACTTTACTGTGAGCAGAAAAATATTACTCTGTTTGAAAATGACATCTTTATTTGGTAACTTTGTGTGTGTGTGTGTGTGTGTGTGTGTGTGTTTGTGTGTGTGGTACGCGGGCCTCTCACTGCTGTGGCCTCTCCTGTTGCGGAGCACAGACTCCGGACGCGCAGGCTCAGCGGCCATGGCTCACGGACCCAGCCGCTCCACGGCATGTGGAATCTTCCTGGACCGGGGCACGAATCTGTGCCCCCTGCGTCGGCAGGTGGACTCTCAACCACTGCGCCACCAGGGAAGCCTTTTTTTTTGGTAACATTTTTAACTAAGCAGTTGGCAGCAGTGATAGCATCACAAGAAACAGGGTGGCATTTCTATCCTTGTCCTGGTGCAAAGATATTTTACCTGTAGCTTACAGATGGCTGTTGGTACTCTTTCACTGAAGGTTTAGGACTGGGCTCAGTAGAATTAGTCTGTGAGTCTGGAATAAGAGAACAGTATAAGAAAGAGGCAGAAAAATCCTAGAGAAAGCTGAAATTTATTGAGTGGCTATCATGTGTCGTATACTCTTCTAGGTATCTAATTTGATCCCCCTGAAACACGATGAGGAGTAACTATTATTATTCCCATTCTAAAGAAAGTTAAATAATTTCCCCAAGGTCATTCAGTAAGTGACAGAGGTGGAAGATAAACCCAAGGAGTTTGCTTTCAGAAACTGGACTCATTCTCTATATTATATAGACTTCTGAAATATTGTTTTCTAGAAAACTCTGTGTTACTCTTAATCTTCTCGTTCATTTAATTAACAACAGTTTTTGCATGTGTATCTTGTGCTAGAGACTACTGAAGTTGCTGGGAATGCGGGGGGAATTTATGGGAATACATAGCTTGAAGGAATTCATAACACTTTGTTTGATATACTAAAATTCGTCATCCTCTACCACACTGCAAATAAACTGTAAGTTATAGTTGATGCTGCATACACATTTTTTTCAATGAATAAATGTACAAATGAATACATGGAGCCAACTTGCTAGTGATGGGCACACAAACATATGCTAATACATATGTCAGTGTTTTCAGCCCGGACTATTATTTGTTCCCACAAATTTATTTCTCTCCTCTTTCTTAGTAAAGCAACCCCTGATATGTACCTAGTCTAGTGGAAACCATTACCTAATCACATTACCTACTCCTCTGTGTAATGAGGTATGATCATGTAACAACTTCTGGTTAAATTAACAATAAATGTAGTTTTATGTGCAATTTCCAAGAATTGTCCTTGTAGAAAGGTAGCCTACTTTTCTATATCTTTCTCTCTGTACTGATTCCTGGAAGGCAGATATGATGGCTGGTGCTCAAGGGGCCATCTTGGATTATGAGGTAACACATTAAGAACTGCAAAGCAGCAAACTGTAAGGATGCAGATCCTGATGCTCATGAAGCTCTCTAATCTCCTTTATGTGAGATTATGTGAGAGAAGTAAGAGTCCCATTTTGTTCACGTCATGGTTATTTGTTTTTTCCTGTCATAAGCAGTTAGTCCTAAACTGAGTGATTCAGTGTGAAGATACAAATATGCATAGCATTGTAGGAAGACAGATTAGGGAGCATCTAACGTAAAAGATGGCTGGGGATTAGGAAGGATTCCCAGGAAGTTAAGGGTAGAAACTTGAAGAATGAGTAAGAGTTTACTAGCATCCAAAGGGATGAAATTCTTTCAGGAACCAAAATCATATTTCTGTGATTCAGTGGTTATATCTCTCCAGGACACTTCCCAGTGGTGATTTCAGATGCATAATAACCATTAAAAATTCATCCATTAAATATTTATTGAGCACCCAATGAAGCAGACACAGATTCTGTGCTTAATAGAAGCTCACATTCCTTCACAAACTGGGACCAGTTTACCTCTCTAGTCTCAGGACCTGCTAGTAAGCCGACTTGCACTTTACACGTATTTAATGTGTTAGGAGAGTGACTTTTAATTTATTTATTTTTGGCTGCGTTGGGTCTTCGGTGCTGCACGCAGGCTTTCTGTAGTTGTGGTGAGCAGAGCTACTCTTCGTTGCAGTGAGTGGGCTTAGGCGTACGGGCTTCAGTAGTTGTGGCACATGGGCTTAGTTGTTCCGCGGCACGTGGCATCTTCCCGGACCAGGGATCGAACCCGTGTCCCCTGCATTGGCAGGTGGATTCTTAACCACTGTGCCACCAGGGAAGCCCCAGGAGAGTGACTTTTAATATATCGTGCTTGTTTTGCCTCTTTGCTCTAATAGTTATCCAGAAGTCTCTTTTCAAGTTGCAAGTTCTATCAAAGCTTTTTGCATACGCCTCTTCCTCTTCTTCTTTCCTTCTCTTCTCTTCCCAGACAAGTCAGGTCAGACTGGGAAAGGTAGGTGTCTGTGGCATATCAAAGGTTGCTGTGTGGTCCAGAGCACTTTGTCAGAGTCCAGGCAGGTGGAGATGGGCAAACAAAATAAGCCAGGAGCATCTGGTTGTATGAGAAATTGAGGAGGTAGTAATGGTGATGGTGATTTCAAAAGAGCACAGAAGCCTCTTTGAAGGGAAAACTTGAGAATCAAAATAGGTAGTAACAGTAACAAATTACAACCTATTGAATGAAATATGAAATAGCATCTATACTTGTATAAAAATGAATGAATATATTGAAAGTTGTGTAAGAATTGGATTATTTACAGAGTTTCCAAACAGTTCCCCATAAGATATGTATTGAATATTCATTGTAATGGGAAAACAGAACACTTTTCAATGGAGAAGGCTGCTAGAAACTGTCTATACCAAGTGATCCAAGTGAACATCAACCAGCAATAGGACAAAGAGAATCTGGGCATCACGTGATGAGATACAGTGAGAAGGAGACAGCACCACTTACAGCGCACTCGCCACAGATGCGGAGCCTGAACCTAATCATAAGAAATTATCAGATAAACTCAAATTGAGGGACATTCTCCAAAGTAACTGGATTGCAGTATTCAAAAGTAATAAGGCCATCAAAGGACAAGGTAAAACAGAAGAATGGATTTAGGGTAAAGGAGAAAAAAAGACGTGAGAACTAAATTCTAGCCTGATTCCTTTTGCTGTAAAGGTTACCTTTGACTCTACTGGCAAAACTTGAATGGAGTCTGAGGAGTCAGTGGCACTGATGGGTCAGTGTTAATTTTCTGATGTAGACGACTGTGCTGTGCTCATGGAGAAGAATGTGCTTATTGTAGGAAATGCACACAAAGGTGTTTGCAGGTGATGGGATGTCATTTCAACAACTTACACGTAGTTTTAAGGAAAAGAAAAACAAGTCCACAAAGTTCACGTACAACTTTTCTGCAAGTTCAATACTGTTTTAAAATAAACTAAATGAATAAAAGGAAAAATAAAGTGGTCACAGGTCTCTCCCTGCTTCTTTTTTCACCCACCCTGATGCTGACCCTCTTCCTGTCTCAGTTCTCTGAACCGGAGAACAGCACTGTGGTTAAGAGCCCAAGCTCTACATTCAGGCTGATAAGAGTTTTAATCTAAGATCCACTGTTTATTTTCTTTTCTATGTGACTCTTAGCAAAGTATTTACCTCCTTGTGCACAGTAGCCTCCTCTGTGAAAGAGAAAACATAGTAGTGTTTGTCTTTTAGGGTTGTTGTGAGAATTAAATCAGCTATAGCGTGACAAGACACTCACACAGGGTCGGCACATAGCAAGCACTGAATACAGGTAACTCCCTTCGTTGACCTGTTAGGTCTTCATACGTACATCAGTAACTCCAGCCACCTCACCGCTGTCTCACCATCCATGACCAGGAAGGCCCCCCTCAAAATTCCAGCATCACTTAGCCTCCTCTCATGTGATTCCTTTTGTCTACCTCCAACTTTGAAATTTCAGAGTCCCTGGTAGAAGTAGTGCAGGCCAGCCAGTTACCAGAGTGTCTTTTTTATCTCTGAATTCATTTGATCCTAACAACTGCCTAGAATGTACCATGGTGTCCAGTTTACAGGAGAGAAAGCAGGTTCCAAGAAGTGGGAGACCTTGTCCAATTCACCCGGCAAACAAATGGCACTGCCTTCATGCAACACTCCTGGTTCAAGCCGTATATTCTTTCCACCATATCATGCAACCCTGTTTACCTGTGATTTCTAAACACTGTACGTGTAGCATGGATGTTATTGCAGTATTCAACAGTGAGAGTGAGAGAGGAGTGGCTGAAAGAGAAATAGACGGGGGAGGTGAAAGTAGGCAAGGTTCTCTGAGGACACACTTCTCTATATTCCTGTTGACAACAAGGGATCAGAATTTAAACACTGCAGTTAATGGGAGATCCAGCTACCTCCGAGAACAGAATATGAAACATGAGATTGACACCCAGTCTCTCTCTTAGAAATCTGTGCATGATGGTGAAGGCATAGGGACTTGGCATCTTTATGGAAGGAGAGGTCCAACGAGTCATCAGACGTGGTCCTCTGGAGACACAGAACACTAGTGCCTGAGGTGCCTGAGCAATTACTTTCGCAGAACTATCTAATTAGAGGCACAACTAGCTGAATCTTCCTCGTAGACTACATTTTAAGCAAATGGCTGGTGTCTGTAAAAGGAATTATGGCTTTGAAGTCATTGTGATCAACACCTGCAGATAATTTTCAAATAGCATTCTTTATGCTATGTAAATCAGACCCATGTTTTCAGGAAGTGTGAGACAACTTTTGAAAATATACAAATATTTTTTAATCTAAGATAATAATAGAACACTTTTAACATTGTTTGAAAAGAATACTAAATTTACACTATTGTTTTCAAAATATACAAGTAAATATGCACATTGCTCATTGCACACATGTCTTAATTGCATCTGTGGACATCTTAAAAATGGTATTGTATAGGGGGAATATTTATTTTAACTCAGACAATCTTTTGGTGCATGTTAATTAACAAGTCAAAAGATGTTGCCATCCTTTTGATGAGCGTGAAGAAAATAAATATTTTACAAATCTTTCCTGTAATTCCCTGGCTCTCTTGGGTGTTTGAAATCCACACGTTGCAAAGCCCTGCAACACGAGACATACGAGCCTAGAGATTAGGAACTCTGTCAGTTTTTCATCATCATGTTCACAACCAGTGTAACAGGATGCTGACAGGAATTTCCCTGTTGGCTCCGAATATCAGGTGAAGCCTTAACCTGAAAGCACTGAATGACAAGTACCCCAAATTATAAAAAGGATCATTAAACCATCAATGCAGGAAATTCCCTAAGAAATGAGTTAACCTGGTTCTTTGCTACCAGCTCAATGCCAGACTCCAGGTTATAGGTAAGAAGAGCCCAGAGAACTACTGGCATGCATGAGAAATGCCTTCGTATGTGTACTGTGTTCTGTGTTTCTAGATTCGTATATCCAATTGAGGCAAGAGAGGTGAGCTTAAAGAGAACAATTTCTGTTGGAGAGTGGAGTGGACGCCTGGACTGGGAACTTGAAACTCACCTGGAATGTTGTGATTTATAATAAGAAATATATATATTTAGTCTGTCCTGTTTCTGACACTGAGCTCCTAAAACCCTTGGAATTTCCTAAGAGATGAGACCAATAAATACGTCTTTTATTATGTTAATGAGGTGACTTCTGGGAACCCACCTAAGGATGGGAGCTCCTTGTC
This sequence comes from Tursiops truncatus, assembly GCF_011762595.2. Taxonomy (NCBI): domain Eukaryota; kingdom Metazoa; phylum Chordata; class Mammalia; order Artiodactyla; family Delphinidae; genus Tursiops; species Tursiops truncatus. Next base: position 23,469,280 of record NC_047052.1, read on the forward strand.
AAGAGAACCAACCAGGTGATTCGAAGGTTGGAACTTTTAGTCCTACCCCTGACCTCTGTGGAGGAAAGAGGGCTAGTGGTTGAGTCAATTGCCTATGACCAGTGATTTAATAGATCACATCTGTGTGATGAGGCCTCCATAAAACCCCGAAAGGACGGGGTTCAGAGAGCTTCTGGGTTGGTGAGTACATGCAGATGTGGGGAGAGTGGTGTACCCAGAGAGGGCATGGATGCTCTGAGTCCTTTCCCTGTACCTTACCCTATGCATCTCTTCCATCTGGCTGTTCCTGAATTATAGCCTTTTATAATAAACCTGTAACTAGTTGGTACAATGTTTCTTTGAGTTCTGTAAACCAGCAAAGTAATTTAACCCAAGGAGGGAGTGGTTAGAACCTTTGATTTATAGCCAGGTGTAAACCAGGTATAAACCTTTGATTTATAGCCTGGGTCAAAAGTACAGGTAACAGCTTTGACTTGCTACTGGTATATCCAAGGATGGAGTCATGGGAACCTCCAATTTATAGCTGGTCAGTCAGAAGCACAGGTGATAACCTGGGCTTGTGATTGGCATCTGAAATGGGGAGGAGGCAGTCTTGTGGGTCTGAGTCCTCAAACTGTGTAACCTGATGCTGTTTCTGGGTAGATAGTGTTGGAGTTGAGTTGAATTGTAGGGCACCCAATTGGTGTCCAGAAAATTGTCAGTTGTGTGGGGAGAACCCCTCTCCCATGTTGGAATTGGATCTCAGAATACTCTTATATCACTCATATAAATGAGAGCTGAGCTTCAAGAACTCGTGGGACCGTCCTGCACAGCTGTTGAAGGAGAAGAAGTTGTGTGTACTTCCAGTGATTTGCAAGCGAAGAATGAGGCAAGTAAGCACCACAGAAGGGCCCCTAGCTGGAGTTGTCATGAAAAGATTCTACCAAGAGGACCACTGGAGCAGAAGCTGAAGGGCAGTTGCAAGAAGCCAACAGGAGAGGGCAGTACCAAGCTCAGGTGGTGATAAGAGCCTTAGAGGGAGGAGAGACTAACTTTGGGGCTTCTACCAGTACATTCAACAACCAAAAGGATGGCAGCCACTAAGTAAAATCATCTCCCTGCCTTTTTCCCTCCCACCCATCCACTCTGTCCTGACCCAGGAGGAGCAAGAGAAGTAAATTAAGCAGGAGAAGAGCAGAAAGAGAGAAGAAAAGGAAGACTGGAAGAACATTTCAGATTTGACCTACGCAAAGTTGACCTAAAGAATTGTGGAAGAATGGCCATCATCAAAAAGTCTACAAATAATGAATGCTGGAGAAGGTGTGGGTCTACACTGTTGGGAGGAATGTAAATTGGTGCAACCACTATGGAGAACAGTATAGAGGCTCCTTAGAAAACTAAAAGTAGAGTTACCATACGATCCAGCAATCCCACTTCTGGGCATACATCCAGAAAAGACAAAAACTCTCATTCAAAAAGATACATGAACCTCAAGGTTCATAGCAGTACTATGTACAATAGTAGTTACCGTACGATCCAGCAATCCCACTTCTGGGCATACATCCAGAAAAGACAAAAACTCTCATTCAAAGAGATACATGAACCTCAAGGTTCATAGCAGTACTATGTACAATAGCCAAGGCATGGAAGCAACCTTACTGTCCATCAACAGATGAATAGATAAAGAAGATGTGAGATTTTATGTGTGTGTGTATATATATATATATATATATATATATATATATATATATATCTCACACAATGAATATTACTCAGCCATAAAAAATAATGAAATAATGCCATTTGCAACGTGGACGGACCTAGAGATTATCATATGGAGTGAAGTAAGTCAGACAAAGACAAATATTATACCTATGTGGACTCTAAAAATAATACAAATGAATTTATTTAAAAAACAGACATGGACTCACAGACGTAAAATACAAACTGTGGTTACTGAAGCAGAGGGAGGGAAGGGATAAATTAAGGAAACAAAAAAAAAGGAATTATAGACACGGAGATGGGTTGGGGAAGCAAAAATATTTTCAACTGGTGAAAAATTGAAGTGTTTATATTTTACTGAATTATACATTTAAATATCTATGAATGAGACTGTGTTAATACCAAAAAGTGACAGGAAAAACGAGGGAACCTGCTTGATTCAGTATCCATGACTGAGTCATGAAGGTAGAGGAACATGCTGGAAAAACTGAAGTAAAGAAGAATAGAATTGTTTAATTCTTGTACCCAGGCTCTATCATTTATTCCTTTAATTTAGTTATCTTGTATATTAGTTTGCTAGGACTGCCATAGCAAAATACCACAGATTGGGTGGCTTAAACAACAGGAATTTATTTGCTCACAGTTGTGGAGGCTAGAACTCCAAAATCAGGATTTGGTTTCTTCTGATGACTCTCTCTTTGATTTGCAGATGGCAAGTCCTCACATGGTCTTTCCTCTGTGCACACACATTCCTGGTGTCTCTTTCTATGTCCAAGTATTCTCTTCTTATAAGGACACCAGTGATGCTGGGTTAGGGTCCACACTAAGGGCCTCATTTTGACTTAATTACCTCTTTAAAGGCCCTATATCCAAATACAGTCACAGTCTGAAATACTGAGAGTTAGGACTTCAACATATAAATTTTGCGTGGACCCAGTTTGTTCCTTAACATCCTATCATTAAGTGCTTTCTCTCTACCATAGAGTTGGCTAAGTGCTTTCCTAATAATAGCAGTGTGCCCGGCACCTATGATGTTTTCACTAAAATTTAGTCAAGTACTTTACATGCATTATGTCATTTAAATCCTACATGTTTAGGTAAGTCAATCATCACCCCTGCCTATAGAGTAGAAAACAGACTCAGAGAAATGAATTAAATTTTCCTAGAACTCACAGTTAACAAATACTTCAGCTGGAATTCTAAAAAAGATAGTCATGTATAAGCCCAGCTCTCCTACATTTATGATCTCAGTCACCATTGCATATGTATATAACTGAATGATAATTATCTCTGTACCTGGCTTTACAAATACCTCATTGATGAGAAATTTCTAGTTAATTTCATATGTTTATAACTCTTCTCTTCTTGTATTTGATAAGAAGATGTGTAAAAGTGCTCGAGACTAAATTACAGATAGTCATATGTACATAAAATTACAAATGCATATAACTTTAAACATATGGTGATATACATATATGCATATATTTACACATAAGAGTTAGCTGTTTGGTAAAATGACTATAAATTCTTTTCTCAGTGTGGAACTTGTTCTTTTTGGTGAATCTTACTGTTGCTTTTTCATTAAAGGAACTCGAGCACAACTGCAGTTATTACAAAAGAAGACTGTTTCTAACAGTTATTGAGGGTTCTCAGTGTGTCAGGATCTTTGAACATTTATTTGGTTGCATACTCCCTGAAAGTCTTAGAGGATCAGCACCTTACAAATGAGAAAACTGAGTCCTGGAGAAGTTAAGTCACAAGTATCTGCATCAGGGAACTTTGATATTTGCAGAATCTCGCAGTAGGGAGAAGTAGGGAGGTTAAGGAAGCTGGTTCCTAACCAATGTTGACTGAAAGAAATGCACAACCGAGGAGATTGGTTCAAGATGGCAGAGTAGAAGGATGTGCACTCACTGCCTCTCACTCTGAGAGAACCGGTATCCCAACTAACTGCTGAACAATCACGGACAGGAAGACACTGGAACTCACCAAAAAAGAGACCCCACATCCAAAGACAAAGGAGAAGCCACAGTGAGACGCGTTTGCCACAGCCTCACCTCACCATGGTCAATTTGCGAAGGAAACATCTCAACAATGTCATCGTCATTATTTATTATTCTATTTTTTAAAAAGAAATCTCAAGGGAATCTGGGAGGTAAAAGTGCCTAGATAAGTATTAAAAATTTCCATTCCAAAAAAAATAAATTAAAAAAAAAAAGAAATGCACAACCTAAAAGTTGAAAATTATGTCTTATTCAATGATCTAACTGAGGACTAGAGCCCAGGAATCAACCTCTCAGATCTGAGGAATTGTTCCAAAGAGGTAAGGGAGGAGCCAGGATATATAGGAGTTTTTGCTGGGGGGAAAAAGAAAAACAAAACATGTAGTCAAACATCAAAAGATTACTGCTAATCACAAAAAACAGACATCTCGAGTTAATGATTTTGATGCTTTTACCAAACTTTGTGGTACATATGCATCAGCCAAGATGGTTTTTAAAAACTATTCGTCCCTGAGCCCCTGTCTCAGAAATTCTGATTCAGTGTGTTTTGCTGGTGTCCAGGAATTAATATACTTTATAAATTTCCCCAGGTAATCACTGGAGTAGTTAGCCCCATTCTAGTTCATACTGCCAGTATACTACATTGTGAGATCTTCACCCTTGCTTCCTGTTAGAATCAACAGAGGAGTTTTGTTTTTAATTATCTTTGCTGTAACCCACACCCAGAGATTCTCAATTAATTGGTCTGGGGTGGGGCTTAGGAATCAGACTATTTTAAAATTCCCCAAATGTTTCTAATGGGTATCAGAGGTGGAGGAGCTGAGAATGGTCTTCCAGATATAACATAATGGAGCCAGGAAGGTCTCAAATATCAAACTAATTCTCCCAAAGAAGGCATCCCAGTTAAAATGCTGCCCCTGGAGATTATTTCTTCCAGGGGAAATATTGTTATCTTCACTAATGATATTTTACCTCCAAAACATATTACTGTTATACTTTAAAATATCAATTTAAAATTCTTATGATGCAAAAAATGGCAGAGATAGACAGTTTTCACTGAAAGGGAACTTGGAGGAAAGAAACTTTAAAAAAAGTAAAATTGTCCACAGGAGATTAGAACAATCAAAGAAAAAGAGACAAGTGTAGGGGAGACCATAGTTGTGACATTTGGAGGGTGCCAGTGGTGTGCCTGGTACTGTGCTAAACTGTTAACATGCATCATATTATTTCATATTTGCAGTAATACTGTGATATGCACAACATTATCGAATACATTTTACTGCTTAGAAAACTCCAAATTCACAGGGGACCTAACATAGGGACTAGAACTCAAGGCTAATGACACCAGGTCAATGACCTTCCTATTGGAAGACACTATTTTCGCACACGGTTCCCAGATGTATGTGTGGGACTTGTCCATAGAAGGGAGAGAGTTGGCCTCTGAGATTCCATGTGTGACGAAGAAGTTCTTAGGGATCAAAGTGACAGAAAAGAGCTGATCATGGAGATTTGAAGACCATGAAACAAGCCCAGATGGGAAGCCACATTCCCCCCGACACACACACACACCTCCTGGGAGAACTAGTCCCATTGGAATCCAGATTCCAGGAGGGCATGTCAGAGATATGATGTTGACTGGAAAAATAAAAAAATAAACACAACATGAAGAGTTGTGAGTTAAATTTTATTGGGGGCAAAATGAGGACTGGCCTGGGACACAGCCTCTCAGATAGCTCTGAGGAACTTCTCCAAAGAGGTAGCGGGGGAGATCAGTATGTATGTGATTTTAGAGAAGGGAGTACACGCTCTCAAGCACATGTTTTGGCAGAAGGTTGCTGCTAGTCGCAAGGAGCAGACGTCTCTGTTAATGATTCTAGTGTTTTTCTAGATTTGAGAAGATGCAAGAAATTGGGCTCCTAAAATCTTCTCCTGAAAATATCTAATGACCTGAAGGCCTGTTCTGACAGTTTTTCCCAGAACACAAACACATCTCGACCCTGAATTCCTTTCAGGGCATGTTGAAGGTCAGCGACTGCAGTGGCTAGTGACTTAATCCTTGTAGAGGCAGATGGCAAGTAACAGTTTTTAGTTAGCATGTGGATTTCCTGATTCTTGCTTTATCTTTGATCTAGATTCACCTGCTTACAAGTTGTTTTGTTACAGCATAACATTGTGCCAAGCACTATACTCAGTACTGAGAACATATAGTACAATCACTACCCTTATAGTCTCCTACATAACCAAGAGAAATTGACAAATACATTAAACAATGGAGTATTTATGTTAAGGGCTATGAGTAAAATTATTTTTGTGTGGGAGGGATGCCAAAAGGGAAGGCGGAAGGAAAGAAGGAAGGAAAACACAAATGAAGGAAAAAAAGAAAGAAGTTGATTTTCAGAAACATGAACGAGCTGAGGGCAAGGGAACCTGAAAACAGAAAATAGTTTCCTGAAACACTGCACTCCCCACAGAGAATCCACTCTCCCCCATTTCCTCTTGACTTGTTGTCCTGAAAAGATAGAGAGCCAATAGCTTGTTAAGCCTTGTTGATGATGATATAGCGAACTTTCACTTCTCCACACATCCACTCAATCCTTCAAATATTCCCAGTGGATAAGAAGTGCTTTCTAAACCACCTGTTTTCCTCTGAGTGCTATCATTATGGGCCAATTTCTTTGAAAGTGTTTCCTAAAAAAATTACCTCCTGGGCTTCCCTGGTGGCGCGGTGGTTGAGAGTCTGCCTGCCGATGCAGGGGACACGAGTTCGTGCCCCGGTCCAGGAGGATCCCACGTGCCGCGGAGCGGCTGGGCCCATGAGCCATGGCCGCTGAACCTGCGCGTCCGGAGCCTGTGCTCCGCAACGGGAGAGGCCACAACAGTGAGAGGCCTGCGTACCGTAAAAAAAGAAAAAAAAAAAATTACCTCCTGACTAATAGGGAGCTGTCCATCAATAGCAGAAATCCTATGGCAACTGTTTACCGTATGTACTTGTTTTTCTCTTCTGGTCTGAATGTTATTTTTCGGAAAATAACAAAATGTTATTTTGTAACATTGTATCAATTTTATTAATTGATACAATCTCTTTTTATTTTTCAGATCAATTGAGTAGCTCTATTCTTTTATTTCAGGAAAAATGTGTACTGGTTATTCCCATTGGGTGGGGTTATTGAATGAGATAGAAATTGTAGAAATTCTATCCTCTAATTCATCCCAAAGCTTCTGCCACGGGGCAGAAAACCCTAAGGTGTTTGCTATTCAGCTGTACATGGTTCAGAGGATCTCTACTCAGAAGTCATACACTTGTTTATACATCTTCTATTTCACTATAATTTCATTTTGATTGGTTTTTAATTTTTCCTAACTTCGTAACTTGGAGATAAAACATGCTTGGCACTGACCACTTGATATTAAAAAAAAAAAATGTACTGAACACTTGCTCTTAAGAGAAAATTGGATCCGTGATGTGACTATTTCTATTAAATGTCAGGTAGTCACAACTTGCTAAGACCTGCTTTTCTTAAGGCTCTGAAACTGCACTTATAATGAAAATTCATTTTCAGTGTTTGGTATATGCTTATAACATTCTTCATGTGTAAATTACCTGAAATTTTAGTTTACTAGGCTGGCTCCTAATATAAAATCTTAATACTGTAATATGGCTTATTTGAATTTACATCAGTATAAATTAATTAAAAATGAGTAGTAACTGAATTATGTGTGTAGTTCAGTTAACAGTATCACACCAATGTCAACTTTCTGGCTTTGATATTAATAACTTGTAGACCATGTTACCGCTGGGGAAGGTAAGAGAAGGGCACATGGGACTCTATGTACTATTTATACAAATTTTTGTGAATCTATCATTATTTCAAAATAAAAATGAAAAACAATGAGCAGTAAAAGGAAGAAACAGAGAACACTGCAGAGTAACAAACATAGACTTTAGAACAATACAATTCGGGTTCCTGACTCCATCACTTAGGAGCTGACTTTGGGAGAATTACTTGGTCTCTCAAAGCCTCATGTTACTCTTCTCTAAAATAGTAGTAGTAGAAACGGTGCATTGTTTAAGAAAAATTTTCCAATGAACCTTGTCTGGAGAAGCTGCAAAAAAATGTGATGAACTGTAAGTGACACAGATAAAACCACCAACAACAAATACAAAATCTGTGTTGAATTTCCTATGTTTAAGTGTTTATCTATACTACACACTCTGTCTTAGGCAGGTGTATTTTAAGGTAACCTGACCACTAAGTCCTTCTACACCTCTGAATTCCCTACCCATTTATGCTTCTGTCTGTTGGCTTTGAGGTGATTGGAGGATAAATAACTAATAACACAAGGAGGAATTTAATCTTTCTTGGCTCCCTCTTCCCCATCATGATACTTCCCTACTGATCACAGGCTCCAGACCCAGATGTGCTGGCAAAACAGACTACCACTACAAGGCCCTTTAATATTGTAAAAGACAGTCATTCAGATGCCCTGTTTTACAATTAAAGCATCTAATCCATTGTCATTGTATAAGCAATCCATTGGATATCATCTTTTGAAATGAAAGCAAGTGCTGTAACTTCTTAATCCTGAAGAAGCAAGAAGCCAGAATTTCTTTCCCTGTAATGGTAGAACATAGCACCATAAAACACCATTTGGAAAAGGACATTGAACCTTCCCATTTTTTTTTTCATTTGTTTCTTATCTAATATTGAGTATGCCAGTGCATTCCTAATAAGTAACATCATTATAGACAGATTTCTCTGAAAAGCACTTCTGAAGCTGTATTGCATGCTAACAAGGAATACCAGCTACAATAAATTGTCTGACATCTACCCTGTAAATTACATTTTTTAAAAGTTCATGTAGGAATGAAAACATGCATAGCATATTTAATATCCTGATTAAAGAAGTCATCTCTCTCAGAAGAATGAATCCCTGATCACCATAGTCATAGTGGAATTTCATTCCTCTGTGTGGAATTTCCATATCATTGTTTTCATCTTATCAAATCCTCAGTGAAGTGTTCACAATCAACTATGGACCAGTAGTTGAAAGTTGAAATTGATGTGGCCCCAAGATGCATACATTCTTGTCAGTTATATGGAGATCAATTCTAAATGCATGTTTTTGGCCTTGATTTCCATAAGTGTTCTACAGAATTTGACAACCGTCTTCCAAAGTTTTAACTGCAAGGAATGTTGATGAATAAAATGATAGCTCCCACATGAACAAAAGAATGCTGATGACACATAATGTACAACCTGATGAACATTTATGATCTTATCAGAGCACTAGTGGAAAGGCTGAGACTTCTGGAAATAAGACTATCAGGCACCAGAGGCTTTTGCAACAGTCTTATGCAGTGATAAAGGAAAAATAAATCTTTTCTGATAAGTAACACCTTTGACAATATAACAAAATCACATTTTCAAAATTGTGCATTACTTTCGCTGATTTTGAATGACACAGACCAAGTCACAAAGATGTTAAAACCTATGCAAAATCTAAATCTACCCTTTCCTACCTTTTTCCTGGGTGATCTCAAATAAGTTACTTAGCACCTAAATCCATAATTTCATCTATAAAATGAGGAAAATTAAAAAAAAAAAACTTCAACAATTTTGTGTGGCTGAAATGATGTTATGCTTCCACATCACTTATAACATGAGTTAAACTACCCTACTTTTTTTTCCCTAAATTATATTAAAGCTGGCTACCAACCAAACTGTTAAGAATATTGTTTCAGTCTTACTTCTACCATTCCATCTTTGTCCTTAGAGTTCAAGAATCGTATGAGAAACCTAAGGGGCTTAAACATAAACCAGGCTCCTGTCTAAAGATGTGTGGGTGGAGAGAGGGAGGATTTGGGTCTATCAACAAGTTTCTACTGATGTCCTTGCTCCTCCAGGGCACAAGCTGTGCTCTTGTATATGGTCTTCCACTAATCAATCACTGTGGTTTGTCCAAGGTAGGATGAAGTTCTATAACCCAGATCTTGGGAAATTGTCTTGGAAGATGTGGGAGTTTGTTCATCAGTGTTTTGTTTAAACTAGCATGCCCCTCACTTACACTGTTGTAACCTCCTTCAAGTCCTCCTCTCTCAGCCTAGTGGTTTTATGTCCAGGTTAGCAAGGATATCTGCCCTGGGTGACTACCTAATCAATATCCATATTTCTAGAGTCAAAGAGTACTTCTCCAGACATCAGCTTATATTTTCTTATATTTATCTCTAGAAGCAAAAAATATTTAAGCTTATTTTAGAGTCTGGAATTCAAAAACACAAAACCAAATTTGGATTTTAAAAATCACAGCTGTGACTTAATAAGAGAGCAAGTTTAAGCATCTTCCTGTAAAATGGTTTTATGGTCTCTAAAGTGACCTTATTTTCCGTTAAAAGGAAAGATGTTTAAAATACCAGCCACCACTGTCCAACCTTCCTTTCTCATGGTAACTGATTGTAAATTCATGGGAAAAGATCAAGAAGTTGTGATGATTGATTTTATGTGTCAACTTGGCTGGGTCACAGTGCCCAGATTTGGTCAAACATTATTCTGGACGTTTCTGTGAGGGTATTTTTTGGATGAGATTAGCATTTAAATCAGTGGACTTTGAGTAAAGCAGATTGCCCTCCATAATGTGAGTGGGCCTCATCCAATCAATTGAAGGCCTTAGTAGAAAGACTGACCTCACCTGAACAAAAGAGAATTCTGCCAGCAGACTGCCTTTAGACACAAACCGCAACTATTCCCTGAGTCTGCAGCTTGCCAGCCTACCCTGCAGATTTTGATTTACTGAGCCCTGACGATTATGTGAGTTGGTTCCTGGGAATCAACCAATCTCTAGATAAATAGGTAAGTAGCCAGATAGATATGGTTAGAGATAGGTAGATACAGATATAGATCTGACTATATACTACTGAGAACCTATACAAACTGAACCACTGAAGTTCACAAAATTAGCCCATCTTCATAACTTTCTCCATTCTTTCACAAAGCCACTTTCCTGTTCTCTCATGTCCCAATTTAACCTAATCTTTGAGTCTAAAGTAAAGTATTTGTTGAGTGAAAATTATGTCTCACATCCCATCAGGATTCAAGTGCATTAGCCTATTCTAATTTGCCCAGGTTCTATATTAATCAAAGAGGATTTTTCCTGACTAAACTGACCACAGAAATGTAGGGAAGTGTGCTTTAAATAGTATCAAATTTTTACATGAAAAATACAAAAAGCAGTGGGTTATAGCTGCTGATTTTATTTCATAGTAAATTTACTTTGCATACATCAACTTCCTCTAGCCCTATTGATGCAGGTCATAAGGTTAGCAAAGCTTTCCTTCAAATAGTAATTAGACTGCATGAGACTGAATGGGTAATACTGAGTTTATATGATTCTTGGATAATTCAATATTTCTCTTATTTTTTAAATTATTTTTAACACTAGAGTATTTAAGCATGCTATTTTTTTTTAATGTTGTGGGTAGGAGTTTATTTATTTATTTATTTTTGCTGTGTTGGGTCTTCGTTTCTGTGCGAGAGCTTTCTAGTTGTGGCAAGTGGGGGCCACTCTTCATCGCGGTGCGCGGGCCTCTCACTATCACAGCCTCTCTTGTTGCGGAGCACAGGCTCCAGACACATAGGCTCAGTAGTTGTGGCTCACGGGCCTAGTTGCTCCGTGGCATGTGGGATCCTCCCAGACCAGGGCTCGAACCCGTGTCCCCTGCATTAGCAGGCAGATTCTCAACCACTGTACCACCAGGGAAACCCTAAGCATGCTATTTTAAACCATAATTTAGGCAAACTGTAGTATTAAATTCTTGATTGTTTCCAAAGCTCTCATTCCATTATGAATGTTCGTTTCTTCACACTTGATTTTCACCTGTTAGCTTTTGTTAGTACTAAAGTATTTGCTGAAACTTTCTGTAAGAAAGTAAGAGTCTCACAAGTGCTTCACAAGGCCAATTCAGTACAACATTTGTTTTTTTTTTTTGCGGTACGCGCGCCTCTCACTGTTGAGGCCTCTCCCGTTGCGGAGCACAGGCTCCGGACGTGCAGGCTCAGTGGCCATGGCTCACTGGCCCAGCCGCTCCACAGCATGTGGGATCTTCCCGGACTGGGGCACGAACCCGTGTCCCCTGCATCGGCAGGCGGACTCTAAAACACTGCGCCACCAGGCAAGCCCCGACATTTGTTTTTGAAAATGATTTTTGTGTATTGTGGAAGTAACCAGGTATTTGTGTTTAGCCGTGTAACAATTTGTGTGCTGTTTTTCAAAGGAGGGCTGAAGGTAGGATAGGCTAGTTTCTCAATGTCAAAATACGTAAAAGATCAGATTGTATATTTTTTTAATTGAAAACTCAAGTCAATAGTTGCATTCATACAATTAGAAAATGTCCATGGCGGTGGGGGGCACCTTGAAGATGGTGGAGGAGTAAGACGTGGAGATCACCTTCCTCCCCACAAATAGATCAAAAATACTACATGTGGAACAACTCCGCCAGAATACCTCCTGAATGCTGGCAGAAGACCTCAGACCTCCCAAAAGGCAAGAAGCTCCCCACGTACCTGGGTAGGGCAAAAGAAAAAAGAAAAAACAGAGACACAAGAATAGGGACGGGACATGCACCTCTGGGAGGGAGCTTTGAAGGAGGAAAAGTTTCCACACACTAGGAAGCCCCTTCACTGGCAGAGACAAGGGGTCGGCAGGTGGGGGAAGCTTCGTAGCCACAGGAGAGAGCGCAGCAACAGGGATGCAGAGTGCAAGGCAGAGAGATTCCCGCACAGAGGATTGGTGCCGACCAGCACTTACCAGCCTGAGAGGCTTGTCTGCTCACCCCACCAGGGTGGATGGGGGCTGAGAGCTGAGGCTTTGGAGGTCAGATCCCAGGGAGAGGACTGGGGTTGGCTGCGTGAACACAGCCTGAAGGGGGCTAATGCGCCACAGCTAGCCTGGAGGGAGTCCGGGAAAACGAACCTGCCTAAGAGGCAAGAGACCATTGTTTCAGGTGCAGGAGGAGAGGGGATTCAGAGCACTGCCTAAAGAAGCTCCAGAGACAAGCACGAGCTGCAGCTATTAGCACAGACACCAGAGACGGGCATGAAATGCTAAGGCTGCTGCTGCAGCCACCAAGAAGCCTGTGTGCAAGCACAGGTCACTATCAACACCTGCCCTCCTGGGAGCCTGTGCAGCCCACCACTGCCAGAATCCGATGATCCAGGGACAACTTCCCCGGGAGAACACATGGTGCGCCTCAGGCTGTTGCAACATCACACCAACCTCTGCCTCTGCAGGCTCGCCCCACATTCCAATTATAACTGCCGTACTCCTCCCTCCCCCTGGCCTGAATGAGCAAGAGCCCCCTAAACAACCGCTGCTTTAACACCCTCCTATCTGGGTGGGAACAGATGCCCAAGGGCAACCTACATTCAGAGGTGGGACCAAATACAAAGCTGAACCCCAGGAGCTGTGCGAACAAAGAAGAGAAAGGGAACTCTCTCCCAGCAGCCTCAGGAGCAACAGATTAAATCTCCACAATCAACTTGATGTACCCTGCATCTGTGGAATACCTGAATAGACAATGAATCATCCCAAGTGAGACGGTGGACATTGGGAGCAAGTGTAGACTTGGGGTTTGCTGTCTGCGACTGATTTCTTTCTGATTTTTATTTTTGTCTTAGTTTAGTTTTTAGTGCTTGGTATCATTGGTGGATTTGTTTATTGGTTTGGTTGCTCTCTTCTTTTTCTATTATATTTATTTTAATAATTTTTAAAAAATTACTATTATTTTTTTAATTTTTTTTCTTTCTCTTTTTCTCCCTTTTCTTCTGAGCTGTGTGGCTGACAGGGTCTTGGTGCTTATCTCAATAGATGCAGAAAAAGCTTTTGACAAAATTCAACACTGTTTATGATAAAAACTCTCCAGAAAGTAGGCATAGAGGGAACCTACCTCAACATAATAAAGTCCGTATATGACAAACCCACAGTCAACATGGTTCTCAATGGTGAAAAACTGAAACCATTTCCACTAAAGTCAGGAACAAGACAAGGATGCCCACTCTCACCACTATTATTCAACATAGTTTTTGTAAGTTTTAGCCATGGCAATCAGAGAAGAAAAAGAAATAAAAGAAATTCAGGTGGAAAAGAAGAAGTAAAAGAGTGTTTGCAGATGACATGATACTATACATACAGAATACTAAAGATGCTACCAGAAAACTACTAGAGATAATCAATGAATTTGGTAGAGTAGCAGGATATAAAATGAATGCACAGAAATCTCTTGCATTCCTATATACTAACGATGAAAAATCTGAAAGAGAAATTAAGGAAACACTCCCATTTACCATTACAACAAAAGGAATAAAATACCTAGGAATAAACCTACCGAAGGAGAAAAAAGACCAGTATGCAGAAAACTGTAAGACACTGATGAAGGAAATTAAAGTTGATACAAAGAGATGGAGAGATATACTATGTTCTTGGATTGGAAGAATCAACATTGTTAAAATGACTATATTACCCAAAGCAATTTACAGATTCAATGCAATCCCTATCAGACTACCACTTGCATTTTTCACAGAAGTAGAACAAAAAGTATGGAAACACAAAAGACCCTGAATAGCCAAAGCAATATTGAGAAAGAAAAATAGAGCTAGAGGAATCAGGCTCCCTGACTTCAGACTATACTACAAAGCTACAGTAATCAAGACAGTTTGGTACTGGCACAAAAATAGAAATATAGATCAAAGGAACAAGATAGAAAGCCCAGAGATAAACCAACAGACATATGCTCACCTTATGTTTGATAAAGGAGGCAAGAATATAAAATGGAGAAAAGACAGCCTATTCAATAAGTGGTGCTGGAAAAACTGGAGAGCTACGAGTAAAAGAATGAAATTAGAACAGTCCCTAACACCATACACAAAAATAAACTCAAAATGGATTAAAGACCTAAATGTAAGGCCAGACACTATAAAACTCTTAGAGGAAAATGCAGGCAGAACACTGTGACATAAATCATAGCAAGATCCTTTTTGACCCACCTCCTAGAGAAATGGAAATAAAAACAAAAAGAAACAAATGGGACCTAATGAAACTTCAGTGCTTTTGCACAGCAAAGGAAACCATAAACAAGTCGAAAAGACAACCCTCAGAATGGGAAAAAATATTTGCAAACAAAGCAACTGACAAAGGATTAATCTCCAAAATATACAAGCAGCACATGCAGCTCAGTATCAAAAATCAAACAACCCAATCCAAAAATGAGCAGAAATATCTATTTAAGACATTTCTCCAAAGAAGATATACAGATTGCCAACAAACACATGAAAGGACGCTCAGCATCACTAATCATTAGAGAAATGCAAATCAAAACTACAATGAGGTATCACCTCATACTGGTCAGAATGGCCATCATCAATAAATCTACGAAGAATAAATGCTGGAGAGGGTGTGGAGAAAAGGGAACCCTCTTGCACTCTTGGTGAGTGTGCAAATTGATACAGCCACTATGGAGGACAGTATGGAGGTTCCTTAAAAAAACTAAAAATAGAACTACCATATGACCCAGGAATCCCCCTACTGGGCATATACCCTGAGAAAACCATAATTCAAAAAGAGTCATGTACCACAATGTTCATTGCAGCACTATTTACAATAGCCAGGACACGGAAACAACCTAAGTGTCCATCGGCAGATGAATGGATAAAGAAGATGTGGCATGTGTATACAATGGAATATTACTCAGCCATAAAAAGAAATGAAATTGAGTGATTTGTAGTGAGGTAGATGGACCTAGAGTCTGTCATACAGAGTGAAGTAAGTCGGAAAGAGAAAAACAAATACTATATGCTAACACATAAATATGGAATCTAAAAAAAAAAAAGGTTCTGAAGAACTTGGGGCAGGACAGAAATAAAGATGGAGATGTAAAGAATGGACTTGAGTTCACGGGGAAGGGTAAGGGTAAGCTGGGACGAAGTGAGAGAGTGGCATGGACATATATACACTACCAAATGTAAAACAGCTAGTGGGAAGCAGCGGCATAGCACAGGGAGATCAGCTGGGTGCTTTGTGACCACCTAGGGGGGTGGGATAGGGAGGGTGGGAGGGAGGGAGATGCAAGAGGGAGGGGATATGGGGATATATGTATACATGTAGCTGATTCTCTTTGTTGTACAGCGGAAACTTGCACAACACTGTAAAGCAATTACACTCCGATAAAGGTGTTAAAAAAAAAAAAGGAAAGAAAATGTCCATGAGTTAAAATGCATCTGGTAATGTACAGTAGAAGTTGATAATAAAATCCTTTCTTGTACTCTGATATGATGTATAGATTCTGGAATGGGCAAGGATGGCATCTCTTATGTACAACCCCTGACATTAGGCAGTGTGAAGGGGGATATTTTCTTTGGATGATTACTCCGTGTCAGAAAAATCAACACACAAATTGATTTACTTTCTTTCGTTGGATAAAAATAATAATAAACAGAAATATTGTTATCATTGTCTTCATCATTTGGCTGAAGAGAAAAGTTAAAGAAGCCAAATTCTTGAAACGTACGTAACATTGTAATGTTTATTGAGTATTTATTGTGTATAATGGTGTGCTTTATAGGGTAGGTATTCAGTGATATTTGTTTATACTCTATCTGTACAATAAGTCTGCAAGAGACAACTTTCATAGAAGTGTCATAATAGACATTCTTTGATGTATTGAAATGGACCTTCATTGAGTAACTGCTCTCTTTGTAGAAATACTTTGCTTTCTTTATTAAAAACCCAGCAGGTATAGAGCAATAAACTATTTGATAAATGAGTACATCAAGGCTTAGAGAAGTTAAAAAAACATTAGACATTCACGTTTTCATTTAAAGATATTATTGAAATACTGTAATAACTCTTTATGGGGACTTATGGTTACTAGACTTACAATGGTGATCATTTCGTAATGTATGCAAATGTCAAATCACTATGTAGGGGCTTCCCTGGTGGTGCAGTGGTTGAGAGTCCACCTGCCGATGCAGGGGACACGGGTTCGTGCCCCGGTCTGGGAAGATCCCACATGCCGCGGAGCGGCTGGGCCCGTGAGCCATGGCCGCTGAGCCTGCGCGTCCGGAGCCTGTGCTCCGCAACGGGAGAGGCCACAGCAGAGAGATGCCCGCGTACCGCAAAAAAACACAAAAAATCGCTATGTAGTACACCCGAAACTAACATAACATTGTACGTCAACTATACTTCAATTTTTAAAAATTTAATATAAAAATATTAGTGAGAAACCAAATTTTTTGTCTGATAGTGCCAGGCTTTGTTTACAAAGATGAACAGAAAGACAAATGTGGAGATTTTGTGACATTTAGGGTCAATTGAGGGAAACAGGTATTGATCAAGTATCTCTACAGTAAGTGAAAAACTAAAAGTTGATAAGCTTGCTATAAAGGAAAGGATTACCATTCTATGAAAGCATATAATAGTGAAACTTGACCAAGCATCTTCAAAATATTATCACTAACATGGCGTGCAAAAAAATTCAAATTCTAGGCTGACATCCGGGAAAATTTAGGTTAGAGCAATGCCGAAAGTTCGTTATGTGTCATTAGAGAATTATTTTATGATTTTAGAAGACAAAAGAAACAAATCAAAACAAACAAGAAATTAGCAGACCTTTACAGTCTACTTCCGTTCTAATAGAGAGTGCACATGTTTTTAGATAGAGAAACTGAAACCCTACAGTTGCAAAGGTTAAAGACCCAGATTCCTGTCTCAACCTATGAAAGGTCCCCCCACCCCTCCTAGATAAGACCTGTGGTCAGAGACAAATCCCATCAATTTCACCGCTGTGCTTTTTTCATTTTTTTGTGTGTATTCTTTTTTGGCCACTGAGAATCTTATAGCCCATATCATTCTTGATAAGTAAATATCTGGCAATCCATCGCCAAGTCTGGAACAAAAGAGATGCATGTTGACATTTTGATACCGGTCAATAGTTTTACAAAAGAAGTCAAGATACCTCCTCAAAATACCCTATGCCTTAAGCATCCCTTAGATGAAAATACCAGCTGAATTGTTTCATTCTTTCTAAGCAAAACTATTCAAAAGGTGCAGGGCATCAGAATGGACTACCTGGGACTAGCTGTGAAAAGACAGCAGGAAATCTAAGAGGTCAGGAAGAATAAAAGCAAGGTATTCACCATTGCCATAACCACCAGCATGCCCCCTGAGCTAACCTTTCCTGAGGTTCTGACCCCACTCGCCTAGAGAAAGTTCCTGTGCAAATGAAGGATAGCTCTGATCCTGCTGTAGCAATAGAGATATGTCTTCGGGTAAGATCCAGGAGGTAGTGAAATAAGGAATTATAAATTCCACGGGTGCTTAGGCCTGCTAACAGAAAAATACAGGGACCTCTGAGTGTTGCAACTATTTCCATCTGTTCTCTTTATGTGTAACTGATGTAAGAAATTAGTGACTGCCAGAAGTCACTTGGTTTGCAATTACAGTATTTAATGATATTAGTATAAGCTAGGAAAATGAGCTACTCTATTCTAGAATAGAAAGCACAAGTGAAGGTGAAATCAACTTTTGAGATACTGTATCACTTATGACATCCTTTGTCATTACCTAAAGCAAAGGAATATTCTTACTCTACTGCAGAGCAGATGGAAAATCCCTAAGACCTGCTGATACAAGATGAAGAAAACTTTCACGAAAAAGCTCCTCAATTCTCATGGCCAGTTATAGGAGTGGCTTTATTTGTCTCCTGTGGGTCAAGTGGCTAAGTGTAATAGAGATTAAAAAATCACAAAGCCGGTCCTAGTACAAATTAAACTTTGACACCCTAATGCTTGTTTTGTGTCAAAATGAGGTGCTACAGTATTCATCCTCGTTTTTAGTCTGACTCTGGTAGGTCATGTATTTTGAGTTCTGGCTTTCACCAGTCGTCCCCAACCAGCGGTATAACATTCACGTTAAGCCGAGCAGCACTGGGTAAGCATTTCAGTAAAATGAGAGTCATAAAATCATTTGTGGAATGGGATTATTAATTTCTGGCCTGAATAATGCACAGACAGAATGGTGTGGTCAGAAGACATAGAGGCTGAGGATAGTGTTAATAAAACAAACCCTTGCAAATATAAATGGTCAAAAAACAAATAATGAGTCTCTTAAAGAACAAGTACAATACAGAATTCTCTTTACAGAATATCTGTTAGTCAACAATGGAAGAAAAATAAAAATCCACAAGAAACCCATTTTAAATGATTATTTCTTCTGTGGGTGGCAGTAGATTTTAGCAGAAAATGGATGCATCATGGAAAAAGATGTGTATGAGTTGGACTGCCCAATCTGTCACATCCTAGCTGTATGACTTATATAAACTCCATAACTTCTCAAAGTCTAGCATTTTAAAAAATTTATTTATTTATTTTTGGCTGCGTTGGGTCTTCGTTGCTGCATGTGGGCTTTTTCTAGTTGTGGCTAGTGGGGGCTACTCTTCATTGCGGTGTGAGGGCTTCTCATTGCAGTGGCTCCTCTTGTTGCAGAGCACAGACTCTAGGCACGCGGGCTTCAGTAGTTGTGGCATGCGGACTCAGTAGTTACGGCTCACGGGCTCTAGAGCTCAGGCTCAGTAGTTGTGGTGCACGGGCTTAGTTGCTCTGTGGCATGTGGCATCTTCCTGGACCAGGGCTCGAACCCGTGTCCCCTGCATTGGCAGACGGATTCTTAACCACTGCACCACCAGGGAAGTCCCCTGAAGTCTAACATTTTAAATTGTAAAACATAAGTAATTCCAACTACCTTATTATACCACAGTGAAAATATTATGAATTAATGAATGTGAAGAGCCTGGCCTGCAATAGGTGATTAATAAATACCAGTCTGTCTCTTTGAACCACTCAAATGTTAGATATACTTTTAGTAGGATTTACTGTTTGGAGGGTCAATAGAAATATAATTAAAGCTTTCGCCTAAAAACTGTAGACAGATACAACTTGCCATACATTTCTGAAGGTTCACAGATGACTTGTAATCTATCAGTAGATTCATATATTTTTCACAGATCCCTGGCTTACACACAATTGATAGGCACCAAGAAGGTGAAAAGCAGGGAGAGTGTTTAGGGTGTTCTAAAAATTCTTCAGGTAATTTGTGTGAAAATTCCTAAAATATCTTCTATTAAAACACTCAACAAGCATATTTCTTGGAGTCTAGTTGTACAGCAACTGTCACTTCCTTTCTGAGATGAACTAGTGCAATGTAAGATCATAACAAAGAAACCAGGTGCACAGATTTGCAACAAAACATTTTCTTCCGCTGCACATAGGTGAGTGTTATCACATAAATGATTATTGGCTTACATTCTCAAGTTTAACAACCCCCCTGCCTCCAAATGCACAGAGCATCTGGAAGTGGTAGAGAACTTTGGGACCAAAAATCAGACACTTGGGAAATTACTACTCTCGAACCCCCCCTTCTTGAACTAATATATGGTGTTTTGTCAGCTTCTTTAGACATATTCTCCTCTGAAGCCTCTAGATGTGAAAAACATTGTATTGCATATTTGTCCTTATCTGGGGCATGTAGTAATGTAAAAATCCCTTCAATCATTGTTTTCTTTTGAGTTATTATGAGATAAGTATTGGGGGAAAAATAAGTCCATCTTCATATACAACCTAGTTTGACATTTATTATAATGTATAATCATATTATTAGTAGCCATAATTATGGTAGTTTTTCAGAAAGTACTAATGTGAGAATTTTCACAGGATTATGTACAACTATTCTTTTGAATAGAATGTTTCCAACCAGATATTTATCTGAAAGTATTAAAATTATTATTTCAGAGTTTCTGTTTCTAACAAAACCTTGATACTTCTGTAAATCTCATAAATTTTGACATATAGGCATGCCTCGTTTTATTGCACATTGCTTTATTGTGCTTTGCAGATAACTGTGTGTTTGTTTTTTTGTTTTTTTTTTACAAATTGAAGGTTTGTGGCAAACCTGTGTAGAGCAAGTCTACTGGCGCCATTTTTCCAACAGCATTTGCTCACTTCGAGTCTGTGTCACATTTTGGTGATTCTTGCAATATTTCAGACTTTTCCATTATTATATTTGTTATGGTGATCTGTGATCAGTGATCTTTGATGTTACCACTACGACTTGCTGAAGGCTCAGATAGCTGATGGTTAGCATATTTTAGCAGTGAAGTATTTTTAAATTAAGGCATGTACATTTTTTTTAGACATAGTTTTTGCACATTCAGTAGACT